>NC_134900.1:36194299-36336799 GCF_041734735.1 Babylonia areolata
AGAAAGTGACGGACGGACCAGTTGTTTTTCAATGCCTTGTGTCGCAGGTCTTCGTAAAGCAAAGCAGTACGACTGGAAAGACTCCAACCTTGCACTGTTCGGCTCCGACCTGGAACGACAAGTGAAAAGTAAGGAAAAGTGCATAAAGTGCATGATACTTGCCGGCAGGTCAAGTAATGTTTTCTCTCTCTCTCTCTCTCTCTCTCTCTCTCTCTCTCTCTCACACACACACACACACACACACACACACACACACACACATGCATGCATGCATGCATGCATGCACACGACAGGATCATGTCACACACATGCACGTACTTACACTCACACTACACTCACACACACACACACACACACACACACACACACACACACACACACACACACACACACACACAGCCTGCACACCCATCCACACACACACACATTTCCCTCATCTCTTCCCCCAGATCATTCTTCTCTTCCTCCTCTTCTTTTTTCTTTTTATTTGTTGTTGTTGTTACAAAGTTGTTGTTGTTACCAAATTATCAGTGATAAAGAATCACTATGACCACAGCAGTGGTTATCACATTGTCAGTAATATGAGTGATGGCCAAGAGGTAACACGTCTGCATAGGAAGCGAGAGAATCTGAGCGCGCTGGTTCGAACCACGGCTCAGCCGCCGATATTTTCTACCCCTCCACTAGACCTTGAGTGGTGGACTGGACGCTAGTCATTTGGATGAGACGATAAACTTAGGTCCCGTGTGCAGCATGCTCTTAGCGCACGTAAAAGAACCCACGGCAGCAAAGGGGTTGTTCCGGGCAAAATTCTGTAGAAAAATCGACTTCGATAGGAAAAACAAATAAAACTGCGCGCAGGGAAAAATACAAAAAACTGGATGGCGCTGTAATATAGCGATGCGCTGTCCCTGGGGAGAGCAGTCCGAATTTCACACAGAGAAATCTGTTGTGATAACCCTTTTGTTGCCGTGGGTTCTTTTACGTGCGCTAATTGCATGCTGCACTCGGGATCTCGGTTTATCGTCTCATCCGAATGACTAGCGTGTCCAGACCACCACTCAAGGTCTCTTGGAGGGGGAAAAAATATCGGTGGCTGAGCCGTGATTCGAACCAGCGCGCTCAAATTCTCTCGCTTCCTACGCGGACGCGTTACCTCCAGGCCATCACTCCACTTGTGTGACACAAGCTTAAGAGAACAAAAAATAACTTATATAAAAATATATTTTAAAAAACCTTGTAATTTTACCGTTGGTGTTGATGTTTGCGAGAGTGATGATGATGTTGGTGATGACGATGACGGTGTTGATGATCCACTGAACAGAGGAGGCAGCGGAGAGTGAACCGGCGTGGAGGAAGGTGGGGAAGAAGGTGGGGCTGCAGGTGTGGAGGATCGTCAACTTCAAGGTCACCGAGTGGCCCGTCAAGGACTACGGCAAGTTCTACAACGGGGACTCCTACATCGTCCTGAACGTCAGTATCATCTGTAGGATGTGTGTCGTTTTGTGTCGTGCCATGCCGTGCCATGCCGTGTTGTGTCATGTCGTGCCGTGCCATGCCGTGTTGTGTCATGTCGTGCCGTGCCGTGTTGTGTCATGTGCCGTGCCGTGTTGTGTCATGTCGTGCCGTGCCGTGTTGTGTCATGTCATGCCGTGTTGTGTCATGTCGTGCCGTGCCGTGTTGTGTCATGTGCCGTGCCGTGTTGTGTCATGTCGTGCCGTGCCGTGTTGTGTCATGTCGTGCCCTGCCGTGCCGTGTCATGTTGTGCCGTGCCGTGTTGTGTCATGTCGTGCCGTGCCGTGCTGTGTCATGTTGTGCCATGCCGTGTTGTGTCATGTTGTGCTGTGCCATGCCGTGTTGTGTCATGCCGTGTTGTGTCATGTTGTTCCGTGCCATGCCGTGCCGTGCCATGTTGTGTCATGTTGTGTCGTGTCGTGCCGTGTCGTGTCGTGCCGTGTTGTGTGGGATGATACTACATGCTTTGGGGGGGCGGGAGGTGGGAGGGGCAGGGGGGAGCCCCCCCCCTAACCTCCCTGTTCCCCCTCTCCCTTTTTGAAAAAAACAACAACAAACTTTTCATCGTGGTGCATGTTTTTCACTGTGTCTAAGTGGGGCGGCAGTAGCATTGCCGCTGCCAGCAGGATGCCGTGTAATCCTGATTCCATTATCCGTGTTACTCAGACAACACCCCGGGCTGACTAGCCGGGTGTATGTTTATTCAGTTAGCCGGGTGGGCTCTGATCAATATCTCACACGAGGAAAGGATAAACTCCGGGACACTGACTTAACATTTCCTTCCTTTCTCTTGGTTAGCCTGTTCAGAAACCAGACAGCATGCAGAGAATGCTGCCAGAAAAGGAATCTGCTCAGAAATGCAGCGTGGTGGCCACCGAGTAATAGCGTGTCTGCCTTGGAAGCGAGAGAATCTGAGCCACCTCAGGATTGAATCCCACACTAGCCAGAAGTGTAGTGATGGCCAAGAGTTAACGCGTCGCTTAGGAAGTGAGAGAATCTGAGCACGCTGGTTCGAATCACGGCTCAGCCGCCGAAATTTTCTCCCCCTCCACTAGACCTTGAGTGGTGGTCTAGATGCTTGTCATTCGGATGAGACGATAAACCGAGGTCTCCGTGTGCAGCATGCACTTAACGCACATAAAAGAACCCACGGCAACAAAAGGGTTGTTAAGTCCTGGTAAAATTCTGTAGAAAAATCCACTTAGATAGGAAAAAACAAATAAAACTGCATGCAGGAAAAAATACGACAAAAAAAAAAGGAAAAAAAAAGGGTGGTGGTGCTGTCGTGTAGTGATGCGCTCTCCCAGGGGAGAGCAGCCCGAATTTCACACAGAGAAATCTGTTGTGACAAAAAAAGAAATACAATACAATACAGTATTTTCTTCCCCTCCACAAGACCCTGAGTGGTCTGAACACTAGTTATTCGGATGAGGCCATAAACCGTGGTCAAGTGTGTAGCATACACTTAATTAATGCACGTAAAAGAATCAACGGCAAGAAAAAGATTGTCCCAGGCAGAATTCTGCAGAGATATCTACTTTGATAATGTAAAAACAAACGCACTTGCAGGCTGAAGAAAAAAAAAAGGTGACATGTACTGCACTAGAGATGTGTGCTCTCCCAGGGGAGAGCAACCTGAAATATGTTGTGACAAAGCGTAATTCAGTACAATACAATACAAACAAAATGCCTTGATAATCAGCACACCAACTTTGCATTGTGTGTCATGAGGAAAGAGGTAATTACGCTGTTGTATTGTACCTGTTCACTGTCCTATTTGTTTGTTGGTTTGTTTTTGTTTTGTTTTTGTTTTTGTTTTTTTGTTGTTGTTTTTTTTTTGGGGGGGGGGGCAAAGGGGGGGGGGGGGTTCCTTCCACAACACGCTGCCACGGAGCTGAACTCAGGGGTGTGCGGTTGGGGTTCTGGGGCTGCTTTAGACCCTCTTCTATCCTTTTGTTGTCCCAAACAGACCTTTTTTATGTTCTATCTTACGCCTCTGCCCACACAGGTCAACAATAGGCAGTGATGACGGCTGACCTTCCAAACTGAAGAGTTGAAGAGTTGTCTCCATTTTTTTAATCAAACCTTGGGTTGGATTGTTCGCATGCTCGTCAACAGTACTAACTTGAGAAATGGCGCTGTGCATGATATTATCTCCCTTTCTGCCTCCCTACTGATGAAGGGTCTTGTCCCCTGCTGCCGCCCACCCACCACCCTCCAACCTCCCTCCCCCCCTCTCTCTCTCATGTTCACAAGCCTTTCTTTCACAATTCTGTGTGTGTTTTCATACCGATGGACAGTGGTTTTCTTTTTTTTTCTCTTTTGGACAACTGTGAACAATGTCTGGTGTTTTTTTGTGGGTTTTTTTTTATTGTTCTAGTATTGAACTTGTGTGCGTGTGTGTGTGTGTGTGTGTGTGTGTGTGTGTGTGTGTGTGTGCGCGTGCACATGTGTGTGTGTGTGCATGTGACGGTGTGTATGTGTGTGTGTGCGTGCCTGCGTGTGCGTGTGTGCTTCTCCCTCACAGCCTCCCTACTGATGTGTGCAATTCTGTGAACCTGCTTGCATACCTGTGTGCACAGTGCACATTGCTGAGGTATTGTGTTCAAGTGGCTGTTCCCACCCCATTAAAAAAAAAAAAAAAAGAAGCAATCTGTTCATTGTGTACTTTGGCTTCGTAGCTTGACAGATAGAGTGCAGTGTGTATGGATCAGCCCAGACGTGGTGACACTTCTTTTTTTTTCTTCTTCTTCTTCCCCCCCCCCCCCCCCCCCCCCATCACCTGCACCGTTCTAGTGGCATTACTCCCACGCCGCTCATTTAGATTCCCCCATACACGGCTACACCCGGGTTCGTCCGTCACAGTTCCAGCGTCCGTCGGCAGTCCGCAGGGAACCATCGATGTTAGGTCGCCGGGAGGCCACACACCAGAGGAGACCCTGCACTGCTGCTGAGTCACTTCGGTGGTGTTCAGTGGTGTCTGTTCTGGTTCAACGTACTTAGGACACCACCTACTAAGCGGCCCCCTGCTAACGACAATAATGGCTTAGTCGCGGAGCCAGACTGAGTGAGCGTCCCTCCCAGAGTGGAGACCGCCACCAGTGGTGACACTTCTTTGGCGTGGCTGTAATCTGAGGCCAGTGTTCAGCATCTGCCTCACGATGCTCAATTATGCCGGTGATGACCTCAGTTCATGTGAGCAATCACCTGTTGAGTCAGTTCTTGGCAGTTCCAACCATGTGAGAGAAAGAAAGACAAAAAAAACCAACCCCAAACAAAACAAAACAACCAACAAGAACAACAACATTGGAAGAAAGTACATGGTGGTTGTAGTGGCAGCCGGTGTTTTCGTAGCAGACGACACATGCTGCCCTCAGTTATTGTTGCGGGGTTATTTCCGTCCAGCCTCGTTTCGGATTCGTCCGTTGTTTACCGTCTCAACTGAATAGATCTAAATGAAAGTCGCCGAAGTCCTTTGTCTTCATTTACGTCTGTATTAGCTCGGATACGACTAGTATTACAGTTTATTTGCGTGGCAGATAACATGAAGCCTCTTACCAGAGTTACACTAATGTTCCCATGAGTATGACTGAACAGCACAGTACAAATTTCCCATTGTATTGTGTTCAGTGTTACGTTCAGGATCGGGATCAGGATATGTACGTCACAGAGGCCAATATGGCCACCGTCGCAACAGAACTTGGGAGAACGCATGAAAAAAAAAGAAAGAAAAAAAAAGAAAGAAAGAAAAAAACACCCCCAAAAACACTACTACTTCTACTCCTACTATTGATGGGAAACAGTAGCTGGCAGGGATTTTTCGATGGCTTCCTTGAATGCTGCGGTCGTCCCTGCGCTCACAACTTCTTCCACAAGCTGATTCCATTCCGCTACAATTATTGTTTTCACAAAGAATGAGGTATTTTTTAGCTGGTGTGTCCTGCAGAATGGAATGACATAGCGCTTGCTGTTGTTGAAAGGTCTTCTTTCTACTATATTGTCTATATCATGGTCTTTATAAGATGTAGGCTTGGATCTTCTGCTGGTCATGCTTGCAGGTGTCAAGAACTTTCCAGGTGGTAAGGCCAGTATTTGATTGTCAACAATCCTAAACATTGTTGTGTTGTATTGCGTTGTGTTGGATTGCATTGTACTGTATTGCATTGCATTGTATTGAATTGCATTGTGTTGTGTTGCATTGTGTTGTATTGTGTTACATTGCATTGTATTGTATTACATTGCACTGTATTGTATTACCTTTTGTCACACATGATTTCTCTCAGTGAAATAGGGCCTGCATTCCCCAAGGAACAGTGCACCCCAGCTGTTCAGTACCCCACATCTTTTTACTTTCTGCCTGCAGACGTATTTGTTTCATTATCAAAGCGGATTTTTCTACAGAATTTTGCCACGGATAACAACACTTCTGTTGTTGTAGGTTCTTTTTTTCATGCGCTAAGCATGTGCTGCACGTGGGACTTTGGTTTATCGTCTCACCCAGCCATCAAAGGATTAGAAAAATGTATTTCAGTTACAGTTATCCTACATTTCTTGTGTTGATGCAAGTTTTTTTCTTTCACTCCTCTGTTTGTTGGTTTGTTGGTTGGTTTAAAACCTGTGAAAAGGAGGACTAAACTGTTCTTATTTTCTTTAATGTTGCCCACACACAAAAAAGAAACACAAATACCACTGTCTGTGGCACAGTGAGGTTGAGAGTGTGAAGGAGGAAGTACGCAGCAGATACCACTGTTTGTGGCACTGTGTGGTTGAGAGTGTGAAGGAGGAAGTTGGCAGAATGGTGACGACGCTCATCTGGGGGTCTGGGTTCGATTCCCACTCTCACCCTGTCTCCCAAGTTTGAAAAAAAATCAGACTGAGTGTCTCATCAGTCAGATGTAAAGATAAACTGAGGTCCCGTACAGCATGCGCTTGGTGCAGCAAAAAAGAACCCATGGCTGCAAGAGTTGTCCTATGGTAAAACTCTGTTGAAGAAATCCCCGCTGATAGGTACACAAACATACATGCATGCACTCAAGGCCTGACAAAAGCATGTTGGGTTGTGCTGCTGGTCAGGCATCCATCTAACAGTTGTGATGTATCTTATATGGACCAAACGCAGTGACACCTCCTTGAGAAACTGAAACTGAGAATGTGTGCTCTTTCTGTCACAGACTTACAAGGACGGGGATTCTGACAAGTTTCTCTACGATGTTCATTTCTGGATTGGCAAGTACAGCACACAAGTAAGTATCACTGTTCTCTGTGTGTGTGTGTGTGAGTGAGTATGTGTGCATATGCAGGCATGTGTTGTTGATGTCATCATCATTTTCATCATCATCATCATCATTGACGTCATTATCAGCATCAGCATCATCATTATTGACGTCATCATCATCATCATCATTATTATTGATGTCATTATCAGCATCAGCTTGATCATAATTGACGTCATCATCATCATCATTATTGATGTTGTCAGCACAATCAGTGTCCTCCTCTCTCTCCTTCCCATGGTCGTCACAGTCAGCATGCTGTTGTGCAGGATGAGTATGGGACAGCGGCCTACAAGACAGTGGAGCTTGACACGTACCTGGACGATGTACCTGTGCAGCACAGGGAGGTGCAGAACCACGAGTCTGACCTCTTCCGCTCCTACTTCAAAACCATCACGTGAGTGTCTGTCTGTGTCTGCTCCTACTTCAAAACCATCATGTAAGTGTCTGTCTGTGTCCATTCCTACTTCAAAACCATCATGTAAGTGTCTGTCTGTGTCTGCTCCTACTTCAAAACCATCACATGAGTGTCTGTCTGTGTCTGCTCCTACTAAACCATCACGTGAGTGTCTGTCTGTGTCTGCTCCCACTTCAAAACCATCACGTGAGTGTCTGTCTGTGTCTGCTCCTACTTCAAAACCATCACGTGAGTGTCTGTCTGTGTCCGTTCCTACTTCAAAACCATCATGTAAGTGTCTGTCTGTGTCCGTTCCTACTTCAAAACCATCATGTAAGTGTCTGTCTGTGTCCGTTCCTACTTCAAAACCATCACCTGAGTTTCTGTCTATGTGAGGGTCTGGGTTCAAATCCCTGTCCCGCCCTTTCTCCCCAAGTTTGACTGAAAAAAATCAAGCTTAAGTTTCATGTCATCTGGATGAGACGATAAACCGAGGTCCTGTGTGCAGCATGCACTTGGAGAACAGGGAAGGAACCCATGGCAGTGTAAGCGTTGTCCTCTTGACACAATTTTGAGGAAGAAATCCATTCTGATTGGTACACAAATATATGTGCTAGCATTCAAGGCCTGACTAGCGTGTTGGGTTATGCTGCTGGTCAGGCATCTGCCAAGCAGATGTGGTGTAGCGTACATATTTATTTGTGTGAACGCAGTGATTCCTCCTTGAGAAACTAAAACTGGTACTGTGTGTGTGCATGTGGGTATGTGCACTCTCTTGTGCGTGCACACACATGTAATGTAATGCATGCATAATTATATTTTCGAAAATCCGCATACTATAGAGGTCTAGTAGTTTGGACAGGACAGGAATCCAGACCCCTGCCAGAGTCTGCACCAGTGGGTCACAGTTAAGTATGTGAAATTAAATATATATCTGTGTACCTGTCCCAGTGGATTTCTTCTTCAGAATTTTGCCAGAGGACAACACTCTCGTTGCCACAGGTTCTTTTTCAGTGTGCGTTAACTGCGTGCTGCACTTGGGACCTCGGTTTATCCTCTCAACTGAATGACAAGATGCTCGGTTTGATTTTCCAGTCAAATTTGGGATACGGATACGGATGTTTTATTCATATCAAGGCCATTGCCCCTCATGAAGGGGTACAATACATACACAAGCACAGTCACTGAGGAAAATCATGAAGTTGCAACAGATCTGAAATGCAATGCCTTGTACAAGTATATTGACAAATTCCTTATGACGCTTTCTTTTTCAGATGCTAGAAGTAGACTTAAATGAAATTGACTGGGATATCTATAAAAAGCAGGTGGGATATATCGAACTCTCAAACTGGTTAAAGCAGGACAACATAAAACAAAATGCAACTCGTCTTCATTTCCACTTTTGCACAACGGACACATTAAATCAACTGCAGAATGTTTCCTGTAACGATAATAATGCTGAGAAATTTCTGAAATACCAAAACGAAATCTTGTCATAATAAATTTTAAGTGTCTGTCTAAGTTCATACGCAGGTACATCTTAATGTCATGACCAGTACAAAATGTCCTATATACGTAAAACCTACCACTATTATTCACATGAAAATTCCACTCTTGCCATCTGCACGCAATCAGTCTATCTTGAAGGTCACACAAAAATAATCTGACATCTTGCACACCTTGATTTTCCCATACAAAACCGAAACCAAACTGATACAACTTACAACGAACTTTTGAAACCCAATTTCTTTTACCTTTTGCATCAAAGTCAGTTAACATTGCATAAGCTTTCCGTGGCAACCTGCAATCATTCATTCTTGTTAATTTAATCCAGTAACGAATACAAATAAGTACATAGTTAATATAAATTGGGTATCAAATTTGGGAGAAAAGGTGAGAGTGGGATTCGAACCCAGACCCTCACGGACTCTTAGTGGCAGACGTGCGTCTTTACCATCTACTTAAAAAAAAAAAACAACCAAATTTTCCAGCATATGAGAGGTCAATTTGTTGTCCTGTCACATTACGTTGATATGCAAAAAAATGTAGCAGATATTTCCATGCCTGATCAGGCGGGAAGATTAACAAACGGTCCAGATTATTACCCACAGCGTGGGTCCCCAATAGCTTAGAGGTATTTTACAAGTGGTCTAAGGGAGATAATTCAACCTTTCGGGTAAATTCAGTGCAGTCTCCAGTGCAGAAAATAGAACGTTCATAATGCATATGAGAGATCGGTTTGTTGTCCTCTCACTTATGATACAGATTTTGTGATGGTAATGTTTTGTTGGCAGATTGTTGGAGGGGGGTACTGACAGCGGCTTTAGAACTGTTGAACCAGAGAAATACACTCCTCGTCTGCTTCATTTCCATGGCGACAGACACGGCGTAAAGGTCAAAGAGGCAAGTTCAAATTCAGAATTTATTTTTTTCACTTGACAGTTCAATATTTTAGTTGCTTTTCCTTGCATTGGCGTATTTTATTTGTTAATGAAAGGCTTTCTGTTCATAGGACTTGTTAATACGACAATAATACGAAATTTGTCTTTGTAAACGTAAAATATTATTTTGTGATTGTATGCTTGCTTGTTCATTTAGCAGTGTCTCCACACGCTTGCGTATTGAGGAGTGTGTTATATGCATCTTTCACACAGTATCTGCTCTTGAGTGTTTCTATGTACGTAGTGTAAGTGTACGAAATCAGTTTCAGTGCACAGTGTATGTGTGTTTGTGCACGTGCACATGCGCACGTGTGTGTGTTAGAATACAACTGGTATGTGCAGGTTCATGAGGTGTGTGTGTGTGTGTGTGTGTCTCAACTGCGTACACTGTTGCTTAGGATCAAAACAATCTATCCAGTCTGTGCCTAGAAAGACATGTGCACATGTATGTAAGTGTATATATTTGCACAGTGTGTGCCTGCGTGTGTGTGTGTACGTTTGTGTGTGCTTGTAAATGCAGCATGGGCAGTTTCAGTATGAATTATATACTGAAAGATATATACTCACAGATAAAGGTGTGGATATCTGGAGGTGTGACACACTATTATGCCAGTGAATGCATGGATGCTAAAGTTAGTCATTGTTTATCCCAGGTAGGGAAAAAAAAGATGTAGAATAATGTTGAGGCATCCTTTAGTCAAAACTCACATTTTCCCTCAGCAATAAATTCAATTGTGGCAGGCCCACTTCCTTTGCGTTAGCTGTGCTTGACTATGTGTGTATACATATGTATGTGTACATAACTACATGCATGTATATGAATGTGTATTGTGTGTGTGTGTGCGTGTGTTTATGTAAGTTTGTGCCTGCCTATGTGTGCGTATGTGTTAGGGTAGCTGTTAGATACACATGTATGTTAAAATGTATGTATGCAGCGTGTGTGTGTGTGTGTGCATGTGTGTGTGTGTGTGTGTGTGTGTGTGTGTAGTCACATTTTGGTGTGTGTATGTAACATAGATATGATGTTTTATGTTAACAAAAGCGTTTTTGTAAAGCACCTAGAGCAGATTTCTGGATAGTGTGCTATATAAGTATCCATTATTATTATTATTATTATTATTAAGGCTGACCATGGATGATGATACATCTTGTCAGTATGTCACAGAAGCAGGGTGGCAGAACGGTTAAGACGCTTATCTGCCAATACAGTGTCTGTGAGGGTCTGGGTTCAAGTACCACTCTCACCCCTTCCCCAAAGTTTGACAAGAAAATCAAGATGAGCATCTGGTCATTCGGATGGGACGATAAAACTGAGGTCCCATGTGCAGCATGCACTTGGCGTGCTGAAAAAGAACCCATGGCAACAAAAGTGTTGTCCTCTGGCAGAATGGTGTAAAAGAAATTCCACTCTGGTAGGCACACAACTATACATGCATGCACTCGAGGACTGACAAGTGCGTTGAGTTACGCCGTTGTCAGGCATCTGCCTAGTAGATGTGGTGTAGTGTATGCATATATATATTTATGGATTCATCTGAATGCTGTGACACCTACTTTCTTCTGCATTTCATTTTATTTCTTTATCTGTTTGCTTACTTATTAATTTGTGTTTTTAGATTTATTTATTCTGATTTATTTATTGATTGATTTGTTGATGTATCCTTTTCCCTATTTTTTCCCTCAAGGCCAAACTAAGCATGTAGGGTTACGCTGCTGGTCAGGCGTCTGCTTAGCAGATGTGGTGTAGCATTTATGGATTTTTCCCAAGGCTGTGACACCGCCTTGAGAAACTGAACGGAACTGAACTTGAGAAACCATAACCGAAATTGAAAACTGTACGTCATAATGGCTGGCTGCTTAGCGAGAGCAGCGTCGCTTGTGACAGTGCAGACCAATGCAGGATTGGCACAGTCTCTGTGAAGATCATACTATCTGTATGCGGTATCTGGTGCGTCGGAGCTTCTGTAGTGCTTTCTGCAATGCCTGCTTGTCTTCCACTGCGACCGACAGCATCTCTTCCCCCAGTTTTGAGGTTTTGGTTCAGGGTATACCTACCTCTCCACCTTGGTGCACTCAACTGCAAAGTCCCTCCAAGGACTCAATAGACTGCTGGAGAGTTCTGTGCTTACGTGACTTACAGAGGCTCATCACATGATCTGTGCTCTTGAAGTTGACTGGCTGTCCAAAATTTTGAGCAACAAAGGCAGTCGAGAGAAGCAGAACGTGTGAAACAGCAGGCTTCTTTTTAAAAAAAAAAATTTTGCTCTTTTTTTTGTGTGTGCATACGATGGCACTTCATTGAGCTCAATTTTGTTGTACCAATGGAGGTTATCAATTGAAGAAATGGAGGACAGCACATGTTTGCTGCTTTTGTCTATATCGATGGCCTTTGGCGTTGCTCGAATTTCAAGGAAAAGTAAGAAGCGCATGCAACAGATCCAAGATGGCTGCGAAACTCTCCAGCGGTCTGTTAGAAAGATTAGAAGAAATGATTAATTAATAAAAGTGGTTGCTGGTTGACCAGGTGCCAAGAAACAAGTCCCATGTGGATTCCACTGATGTGTACATCCTGGACGCTGGCCTCACTATCGTGCAGTGGAACGGGCAGGGCAGCAACAAGGATGAACGATTCAAGGTCACAGTCCTCCTCCTCCTCCTCTCTGTCTCCATCTTCCTCCTCTCTGTCTCTGTCTGTCTTCTTCCTCCTCTCTGTCTATCTTCCTCCTCCTCTCTGTCTGTCTATCTTCCTCCTCTCTGTCTCTGTCTCTCTTTACCTTCCTCTCTGTCTCTATCTTCCTCCTCTCTGTCTCTCTTTACCCTCCTCTCTGTCTCTCTTTTCCCTCCTCTCTGTCTCTATCTTCCTCCTCTCTGTCTCTGTCTCATCTTCTTCCTCCTCTCTGTCTCTGTCTCATCTTCTTCCTCCTCTCTGTCTATCTTCTCCCTCCTCTCTGTCTGTCTATCTTCTCCCTCCTCTCTGTCTCTCTGTCTCATCTTCTTCCTCCTCTTTGTCTCTATCTTCTTCCTCCTCTCTGTCTGTCTTTACCCTCTTCTCTGTCTCTATCTTCCTCCTCCTCTCTGTCTCATCTTCTTCCTCCTCTCTGTCTCTATCTTCTTCCTCCTCTCTGTCTGTCAATCTTCTTCCTCCTCTCTGTCTGTCTATCTTCTTCCTCCTCTCTGTCTATTTGCTTCCTCTTCAATGTCTCTCTCTACCCTCCTCCTCCTCACTGTCTGTGTGCATCTCTACCTTCCTCTCTGTCTCTGTCTGTCTCTCTACTGTCCTCCTCTCTGTCTCTCTCACCCTCCTCCTCCTCTCTGTCTGTCTTTCTTTGCCCCTCTCTCTCCCTCTGCCTCACACACACTGTTTATAGAAAGCTAGAGATGATGTAGACTGGAAGGGTGCCACACATTTCACCTTCGCTTTGTTCTCCAAAACCTGGCCCCTCCTTTTCTGTCATCGTGTCACGCTCATATTCGATTCACATACGCACCCATGGCAGTTTCGCCAACAGGTAAAGTCATGCTCACGTTAGAAACTTTTTTTTTTTAACTTCAGCTTCTAAAACATTAATCAGGCCATGCATTTTTCACATTTCTTCATTCATGTGACTGGAAATTATTGGCTGCACAGCTGAACATACTAGTAATATACACATTAATAAATTAAAAAAATAATAAAAAAAAAATTGTGATTTGACAGTTGAATCTGAAAACAAATCTGCATTCAGGACTTCTGAACTCTGAAGTTTTGATGAACATGAAGAGCACCAAAAATGGCCATGAAATGAATACCTGGAAAGGATTCGAGATGCCTTTGTACATGGGCAAAAGAATAATGGAAATTCTGACACATGCTCATGTGCAATTCACATACATTTATAATGCACATTTCAACAGGTGTTAAATGCCATTAAATGGCTAGACTCACTCAAAATTTATTTTGATGTTTACAGTCTGGTGCACAAAGCATAGGTTAACTGTCATACTTGACAATCTGTGGGCAAAAGGCGCATAGGCGAAACATACCTGTCTTGCCCAAGTTACATCCCCACTCTCTCAGCCAAGAGGATTTTAGGACCGTCAGCATTAGGATGGTTCGCAAAGGCCAACTAGCCCCCAAGGCAGCAGCACTAAGAGCCAGTGCAATCTTGCCTCCTAGTTTGAGAGTCATAGTCCTTCACAAAAGACATGAACTGTAAATGATTTCCCACTGCCGTGGAGAAACCAATGATCATACAGCTCTCACTTTGCTGTTGGCCAAACTGTAAGCTTACGTCAGTCTGTGATAGAAACTGAGTGTTGGGCCTAATATAATTACAATGTATAATTATTATCAGTGTTGTTATTATCATATTATTATTGTCATTATTGTGATCTGCAGGCACTGGGGTACAGCAAGGAACTGGCCAATGAGCGTGCAGGAAAACCCCAGATTATCGTCGAAGATGAGGGACAAGGCACAGTACGTTTTGAAAACTTTGATCATGTACATTGTCGCTTACTGCTCAGCCTGCCACACAGGGCTGCAACAGTTCTTAGAACACTGACAGTATTGATGCCGTCACAAAACACTGACAGTATTGAGGCCATCACAAAACACTGACAGTTTTGATGCCGTACAACCAGAAAAGCAAGAAATCATGGAAAAAAGAAAATTAGGCACAAATATGGCCATCCGTGTGCGCACACACACACACACACAGCACAATACACACATTTGTCATGCACATGTGCACATTCACTCGCTATCAGTTGATGTATTATTCACTTCTTTTTTTCTTTCTTTTTCTCTCAGTCAGTCTGTTCTTTCCTAAATACATTTAGATACCCTGAAAATCAAAGATTTAGTAAAAGGTCATCCACATATGATCACTTCACTTGTTTTCAGATTTGTTTCATTAGTTTGTTCTTTCGTCAGTGTGGTTTGTAAAATATCTGTAAATATCATGATTTAGTAAAGGGTCATCTGCATTTGCAGACGATAACGTTGTCTCTCCTCTCCTCTCCTCTCCAGCCAGTCTTCTCCTCTCTTTTCTCCTCCTGTCTTGTCTTGTCTTGTCTTGTCTTACATGATCGCTTCATTGCATGCTGATGAATTTCATAATTTGTTTCTGTGCCCCTTGTTTGAAAACATTAGACAAAAATGTTGGTCGCATACTTTAGAACCCGCCCACACTCCGTAAAATTCTACTTATTGTTTTCTGAAGAAGAAAATTGAAATTTAAAAAAAAAAAATTTTTTAAACCTCCAAAGAGTACTGTTAAAATTGAAATCCTTTTCTCTTCCCTATTTATTGCTTTTCAATAGAACTTTGACTGTTGATAGAGAAAAATAGCCGAGTACTGTGGAAATTTTAAATGTTTTAACGTTTTATTTGTATGTGGTTTGCATTATTATTCAGTTACTGAGGAACTTTACTTGTTGATTTGCATTTGCATGTTGCTAAAGTTAGCTTTTTTGTTTGTTTTTGACGTCACTCAGCCACTGATACTCTCCCCCCCCTCCACTAGACTTTGAGTCACGGTCTGGACGCAAGTCATTCGGATGAGACGATGTCCCGTGTGCAGCATGCACTTAGCACACGTAAAAGAACCCACAGCAACACAAGGGTTGTTCCTGGCAAAATTCTGTAGAAAAATCCACTTCGATAGGAAAAACAAATAAAACTGCACGCAGGGAAAAATATCAAAAAATTGGGTGGCGCTGTAGTGTAGTGACACGCTGTCCCTGGGGAGAGCAACCCGAATTTCACACAGAGAAATCTGTTGTGATAAAAAGAAATGCATATATACATACATATATACATATGGTGTATGTAAAAGATGTCCAGGGGGCATGTGAAACAAACTTCTTGTCTTGCCTTGGTTTTTTTTTGGTTTTCTTTACATGTTCCATCAATTTGGTTTCTTCATCAATGCATTTGAACATCACATAAATGTAAAATTGAGTAAAAGTTCACTTTATCTTTTATATGTTACGTTTCTGTCCTTTCAATTTCATTGACCCATAGAACACCTGTACCTTGGTTCAAACCACCTGACGTCAACCTCCTTGAAAGTAAAAGTGTTTGTGGAGGAGGTATTTGACGTCAACCTTCTGGAAAGTAAAAGAGTGTGTGTAGGAGGAATTTGACGTCAACCTTCTGGAAAGTAAAAATGTTTGTGTAGGAGGAATTTGACGTCAACCTTCTGGAAAGTAAAAATGTTTGTGTAGGAGGAATTTGACGTCAACCTTCTGGAAAGTAAAAGTGTTTGTGTAGGAGGAATTTGACGTCAGCCTTCTGGAAAGTAAAAATGTTTGTGTAGGAGGAATTTGATGTCAACCTTCTGGAAAGTAAAAGTGTTTGTGTAGGAGGAATTTGACGTCAGCCTTCTGGAAAGTAAAAGTGTTTGTGTAGGAGGAATTTGACGTCAACATTATGGAAAGTGAAAGTGTTTGCGTAGGAGGAGGAATTTGACGTCAACCTTCTGGAAAGTAAAAGTGTTTGTGTAGGAGGAATTTGACGTCAGCCTTCTGGAAAGTAAAAGTGTTTGTGTAGGAGGAATTTGACGTCAACATTATGGAAAGTAAAAGTGTTTGTGTAGGAGGACTTTGACGTCAGCCTTCTGGAAAGTAAAAGTGTTTGCGTAGGAGGAGGAATTTGACGTCAACCTTCTGGAAAGTGAAAGTGTTTGTGTAGGAGGAATTTAATGTCAACCTTCTGGAAAGTAAAAGTGTTTGTGTAGGAGGAATTTAATGTCAACCTCCTGGAAAGTAAAAATGTTTGTGTTGGAGGAATTTGACGTCAACCTTCTGGAAAGTGAAATTGTTTGTGTAGGAGGAATTTGACGTCAACATTATGGAAAGTAAAAGTGTTTGTGTAGGAGGAATTTGACGTCAGCCTTCTGGAAAGTAAAAGTGTTTGCGTAGGAGGAATTTGACATCAACCTTCTGGAAAGTGAAATTGTTTGTGTAGGAGGAATTTGACGTCAACATTATGGAAAGTAAAAGTGTTTGTGTAGGAGGAATTTGACGTCAGCCTTCTGGAAAGTAAAAGTGTTTGCGTAGGAGGAGGAATTTAATGTCAACCTTCTGGAAAGTAAAAGTGTTTGTGTAGGAGGAATTTGATGTCAACCTTCTGCAAAGTAAAAATGTTTGTGTAGGAGGAATTTGACGTCAGCCTCCTGGAAAGTGAAAGTGTTTGTCCTTGAAAGTGAAAGTGTTTGTGCAGGAGGAATTTGACAAGTACCTGGACCAAGAGGCAGAAGAGGAGCAGAACTTTGACGCCGCTGACCCAACTAAGGAGTTGTTCCGGCTTTCAGATGCTTCAGGCAAGATGAGCTTCTCCAGTGAAAAGACCAGCATCATCAGAAAGTCGGACTTCGACAGCAAGGTGGGGTGGAGACTCGTAGTCTCACTCAGAAGCACGCGCGCACACACACACACACACACACACACACACACAAAGCATATGCATGAGTGCGCACACACACACAGAGGCACACACACACACACACACACACACACACACACAAAGGCCTGACCAGCAGATTGGATTTATGTGCTAGTTATTGATCTGCTTTTTCCTGTTTTTAAGCAAATACAGATAAGTTTGTATGCTCTGATGTCTCCATGAAAGTGAAACTAAAGGGGTGGTATTTCTTTTCAGGATGTGTTCATTTTTGACACCAAGAGTGAGGTGTTTGTTTGGATCGGCAAGCAGACCACTGTCGCCGAGAAGAAGAATGCGATGACCTATGCTCATGTGAGTTATTGATCGTCAGTCCATTCGTTTTCCCTGCCTAACCCTGTCTGTGTTGTGAAGCTCGACAAGGGATTGTGTCCGGAGAGAGAGAGAGAGGGAGAAACACAGAGAGACAGGAGTGTGGAGTGTGTGTGGGGGGGGCTGTTTTGCTTTGAACTGTTGTTTATTAGTGAGAGCATATTCTTTACAAATCAAACGCTTTGTATGATTTATGACCTTGACCTTGATGCTCGCCTTTCTTGGAAGAACTTTGCAAGAGGAATGCAGGGGGATTGTTTAACATTGGAGACTACAGGGAGTTGTTTAATATTAGGGTATATATAGGGGGTTGTTTAACAGTGGGGACTACAGGGAATTGTTTAACATTAGGGTATATAGGGGGTTGTTTAACTTTGGGGAATACAAGGGGTTGTTTAACATTGGGGAACTTTGGGGGTTGTTTAACATTGGGGAATACAGGGGGTTGTTTAACATTGGGGAATACAGGGGGTTGTTTAACATTGGGGAACTTTGGGGGTTGTTTACCACTTGGGAACAGGGCTGGGGGTGGTGTGGGTTAACAGTGGGGAATAAAGATGCTGTGTTTTTTACCTGTGTTCCAGAACTACCTGCAGAAGACGGATCACCCGCTGATTCCCATCACCTGTCTGAGTGAGGGGTCCAAGAACTCCGCCTTTGAGGCCGCCCTGGCTGCTTAAACATGCGTAGATCTTTTTACCCTCACTCCACTGCATATGTACATGTGTATATACGAAGATTCTTGTTCACCCGCTCACACACACATGCATGCAGGCATACACACGTATACATACACTGGCGCATGCATGCATGCACACACACACACTTGTGTGCATACACATGCACGCACACACACACGCATGCACGCACACACGCGCACACACACACACACACACACACAAACTGAATTGTAATCAGATCATAGCTGTCCAGTTGTACATGTAATCTGGATCCTGTCAGCTTCTTGGATCTGAAAGTTGATCGATGTGTTTGTTCAGAGACCTGTGTTCATTAAGTTCATTATGTTCATCGGTTCATCATGAAGGAGCAGTGGAACACTGTGAGCTGATTGGCTGCATGTTGGGAGATCTGCTGGATCAGACTGACACTGAAATCATGACAGCGTCCAGAAAGTCAAATCGTGTCTTGCTCAAGACATACCTGAAGTCATAGGCTGATGCTGATAAGCCACAACTGGTGGTTTACAGATTTTAGGATTGCAGGCTGTTAATGTTTTAGATTGTTTATGCTACTGGTTTTTTGTATCATGGATTCAAGAGACACTTCAGATTGAAGGTTGGTATGCTGTGGTTTATGTGTGTAGATTTTTTTTTTTTTAACTGTTAAATGAAAATGATAACAGATTGTGCATTTTGATTTTGAGAGATATATGGATTATAGACTTGTGCATCTTAACTCATTAAGCACTGCGCCTGAGCGTTGCTCTGGTATCAACATTAAAACGTTTTTCACATTCCTACGTATGCATAAACTGCAAGGAAAGGGAACTTACTTCAGCAACATTTCCGAATGTGTCCACACGAATTTGGAGGAAAAAACTGGTTTTATTTTGTTGTTGTTGTTGTTGTTTTTTCCTTCATCAGTGTGGCATAGAAGCCTGCAGAGGCTATAGAATCCTTGGGTTTGAATGGGTTAAACAGATATGCAGCAATTTATGTATGTTGATTTCAAGAGAAAGCACTGGTTTTAAACTGTTACATCATAAATTGATATCCTATAACTGATGTGTAAGACTTCTACAACCAATTACAGTCTGTGTTAGACAGACAGGGAGCAATCAGCAGTTGTCTGAGGCACATTTGTAAGATACGTTGTCCAGACAAAATTAGAAATTGAAGAACTGTGGCAAAGAGGGGGACGGGAACCAGTGGAGAAACAGATCCTGAGACGAAAGTGGGGATGGACTGGCCATACCTTGAGGAAATCGCCATCCAGCACTACACACCAGGCCCTGACCTGGAACCCCCAGGGGAGAAGGAAGAGAGGACGGCCCAAGAACAGCTGGAGGCAGGACACTGAGGCAGAGCTAAAGAGGCTGGGATCCAGCTGGAGGGATGCAGAAAGGACAGCCCAGAGTCAGTTTCAGTGAAGAAAGATTGTTGATGGCCTATGTTCCACAGGGAGCGAAAGGACTAAATGAATGAATGAAAAAAACCAATAAACTGATATGTAGTGATTTCAAAGAGGCACCTTGAACTCTAGATTATTACATCACAGGTTGATGTGCTACTATTTTTTGCAAGATGAATTCAAGGAATAACTTACTGACCTGTAAGCTGGGATATTACAGTGATACACTACAGCTTACGTGTGATGAAACTTTGACAAGATTTATCTGGAATCTGCTTCAAAGTCATATCTGAAAATCCATCCTCTCAGCTATTTTTAATTTCTTCAGTGATGTGCATTTGTATGCTTTCAGGATAAAACATGCTGTGATTAGTTGATTAGTGTCAGAAAAAATGTAGAAATAATTATGCACTAAAAAGCAATCCCCCCCCCCCCCCCCAAAAAAAAAAAAGAATATAAAAAAAAAGCATGAAGTCAGTAGATTTGGATCTAATCACAAGATGTGTTACTCATTTCAGTCAGGTGTGAATGCAGTGCTGTTGCAGAATGGACAATATGACTTGATGGATTCAAAGAGTATTACAGTATTTCTGCAAAACGTGACCCAACCAGTGGTGCAAAACTGCATGACTAAATATTTACCTTATTCACTCTTGTCATTCATCTTATTTCAAGACTGTGCTGAAACAAGATTTCATGTTGCTTTATAGTTTTGCTTCAGTGTAGAATGCTAGAATAATAATGGATCACATTTCACCTTGTTTTCTCCAAAAGGGGCTGTCTGTATCAGTGTGTTCCTATAGCAGCCAAAGAGATGCTCCTTATTCACAGTCATTACCTGGCATGAAATTACCCATACCCTCATTACCTCCCCCTAGCTCCTCCCCCCTCCCCAAATTTTCCTTACTTTTACTCAGAAGCGCTCATTCTGAGTGCATTACTGTATGCACACTCATCACATTTACATATACATTGGCGTGTGAAATTCATCTCACTGAAAAATTCAGTTCAGGCAACAAGTATATCAGATGGTCTCTAACAGTGACACAGTTGTGCACTAACTGGTTCACAAGGCCTATGCTGGGAAAAAACAAAAGCAGCATACAGATACACATCATTCGTCAATTCGCAATTGCCAGTTTACGTCTCACACATGTCGAAGTCTCTGCTGAACGCCCTTGTATTTCGACATGCATCAAAAGCTGTCTGTGATATTCATCACACAGAGAGAGAGTGTCAGGAGAATAGAATTGTTAGAACTACAAGTATTTCAGAAATGTATCTGCTGTTTATACTGAATGCAGAAATATATCCAGGAATATTTACACACATGTAACCCCTCAGTCAGAACTGTGCCATCACGTATAATTGTTTGCCTTTGAACAAAGCATCACGGGAGGATCACTGCCAACAAAATGCACATTGTGATGAATATCAGGCATGGCATGCAGAGGTAAAATCTGCGCTCTGCTCTATTGCAGCTCGAGAAAGGAAGACCGCAATCGTGGCTCCTCAAGCAGTCAGTGCATGTGACAGACTAACCAAGGAGTACAAAGGAATAGATCCTGAAACATATATCTAGTTTTTAATGATTCTTTTCAATGCTCAGACTGCTGAAAATCAATAGTTATGATGCCCACACTCATGTTATTGTGTGTTAGTTGTAGGATGCTCACTTTTGAGATATCCATGCTGCATGTTAAGTAGGCAAGAAACGTCATCGCCTTGACGCCAAAAAGTGGCAGCTTTCTGTACAGCTGTGTGTGAATTATCAAAGCATTTATCAGGTTATGGGATCTTCACCAAGGTTCAGTCAAACTCTAAAGGTTTTATGTATTGAATGCATTGGTTTGAAATCTTAAATCAGTGTGTTTTGTTGATGTACGTTTTTTTTTCCCCATTTGCATTTCAAAAGCTATTCTTATTTTCTTTGTCTCAGTGAATGATTGCTCAGTTCTTGCACATGTACCTACCAGTTGTTGTTGTTGTTTTTTTATTAACTCTTATAGCACCAGCTGTTTTGAAATGTGATGCTGGCACCACAAGGGTTAATGCACTTTATTTCTGTAGTTATTCTCCTTTTTTCTTTTTTCTTCTTCTTAAAAGTATAATCACTGTATTTCTATTATCACTGTATTCTGCGACTCTAAACATATTTTGACCTTCCTTTATCAATGAGCAACCCGTAGCAAGAGATGCAAAAGTTCAGATTCTTTTCCTTAACACACTGCTGCCTTACTTTCATTCCCCTGTCCGTCTCCTTCCCTCTTATTTTCTTTCCCTTTTGTCTTTCCATTTAAGCATATTTTCTGCTGAGTCATTTCAATACTCCCATGTTTGTAGTGTTGAGAAATACAGAAGGTACACAGCGTTTATTTGTTTCAGAAGCCATTCTGTGACACACTTGAAACAAGGGGGTGGTTGCATATAAGGAAGTATCAGTATCAGTAGCTCAGGGAGGCATAACTGTGTTCGGACAAATCCATATACGCTACACCACATCTGCCAAGCAGATCTCTGACCAGCAACGTAACCCAACGCGCTTAGTCAGGCCTTGAGAAACAAAAAAAAGATAAATGAATATCTAAATTAAAATTTTAAAAAATATTTTTTTCAAAAGAAAAAAAGGAAAGGGTTAGAGAAGAAGAAAACAACTGGAAGAAGGGGGTAACAATACCTTGCATCCTTCAGAGACCAGAAAGCATCCAGCTTATTAAAGTGTCGCATTGCCTGTGGAGACTTCAGACATCATTGTCGTAACCCACCGTTTCTCTGTTCGGCTTCAGTCCACTGGCTTTGATGCCATCCATGCCTTTCTCTTTTTTCTTCTTCTTTTTGTTTTTAGACTGAGTTTGAGACTTCAAACATCACTGTCATAACCCACCGTTTCTCTGTATGGCTTCACTCCATATGCTTTAAATGCCATCATACCTCTTTTTTTTCCTTTTTTTTAAGACTAAGTGTTATACTTTATATTAAGCAAAAACTTTTCTTTTTTTTTTTTGTCAGTGTGTGTCTTTGCTCACCTTGCTTCTGGTCCTGATACGACCTTGTGTGGTCGGTCAGCTGGAGTGTGTGGGTCAATGTTGATGTTGATGTCGATGTCATTGGCCTCTGTATGTATGTTAGTACCACCAGCTTTCGTTGGTGGGTGTGTATGTGTGTGTGTGTGTGGGGGGGGTCTGGAGGGGGGGGGCCTGGGGGGGGGGGGGTTACACCCTTCGCATTCCTGCACAGCAAAGCACAGAGGCGTGTTTTGTCCACAGGTGGTCCTGGTGGAGCGAGGTGTGCTCAGCCAAGAGGAGGAGTTGAACTCTCTCACTTATTGTATTTTTAAGTTTAGACTGTCCCCCCCCCCCACCCCCCCGCTCCTCGCCCATCCCTAACCCCCCATTCCCTCCCTTTGCAATCAGCCTCTCTCTCTCAGACACACACATGCACACACACGCACACACGGAGAATATATTTGTATATATATATATATCTATACACTGATACTTTGAACACACATGCAAGCACACACACACACACACACACACATATATATATATATATATCAATAGATAGATAGATGGATATTAATTCTTTAGGATTTCATGACAATAAATGAAGTGGGGTCAGTTCACACACACACACACACACACAAACCCCTCCGCCATCACCCCCCTGAAGTTCAGATTTAACTCCTTTGCTTCTTGGGTGTGGCATCACCTGCTGACAATAAACTGTTTTAACAGTATACATTGTGCTAAAGGAATAAGTGTTTTAAAGAATGTAATAATGCTGTGACAATTAATAAATGGAATGTTCTTATACAATACACAGGTTTTTTGTTTGTTTTTTATTCCGTGCATGTGTGTGTGTATGCTTGTGTGTGTATGTGGTAGGGATATTATAGAGATAGATAATTATGTTTATGAGTACGAGTTTATGAGTAAGGGAGCTAATTAATACACCAGGTTAAATATCATCCAAGGGTTAGTTGCTTCCCTTGTTTATTCTCATTCGGTTTCTCCCACTATTCTTATTTGGATTTAGGCATATTCTGATACGGTTAGGTTTGAATGAAAAACAGTTCACTAGGCCAGATGCAGGCCACAGGACAGTTCAGTGCGCGTTGTCTGGGGAGCAGAAGGGGTCTTGGCCGGTGTGACTTGCTTCCATGCTGGAGGGTAGTGAAGTTACTTACTACCCGTACCCGGATGGTCAGACTGGCGGTCAGTGTGGTGTACACATGTGCCTCTGCTACATTCGTGGGGTATGTGTCATCTCTGTTATGACTTGAGACATTTTGTTTGTTTATTTTGTTGGATAACTGTAACCTAACTTAGTTATCAGTAACTAAGTGATTTATGGTATGCTTATATTACAGTTGTTATTGGAAACATAACTGCTGTGTTTTGAAGGAAAAATTGTGAATTAACTATGCTCAGCAAGTATGGTTGGACTATTAAAGTATTAAATTAGGTTTCTGGTATGGCGGAAATCTTAGTTGGTATGTGGTAAACTGGTTGACAAGCCTTGCCTATTTTTGAGTGATTATATAATACTGAACTGTGTTCGTGCAGTATGATTAGGGTATGGATGGTGATGATTATTATTATTGCTACTACTACTGTCAATAATGTTTTTTTGAGATTTGCCTAAGAGTTTAAGTTGAAATGAAAAATGTAATTCTTCACTAAGTTAATAGTGGAGTGTGTGTATTACTATTAAGTGAGGATAGACTAAATTATTATTGTGACAATTATTATTCTACATTCACTCATTATTTTAGGTTAGTAAAGTTATAGGTAATTTGATTGGTAACTGCAACTATTAATCTTAGCCAAGAGATATGTTGGCTGACGTGTGATTGGAGAGAAAGAGTAAAGAGTGATAGTATGGATTTTAATATAAGAATTTATAAAGAGCACTTATAGTGCAGCAGCTGTAACACACGGGGTTGGGTTTTGTGTGTGTGTAATGCAGGGATTTGTCTTCGTTTGTTTTGTTCCCTTTTCTTGTGGATGGTTCATGGGAACAAAAGGTGTCCGTCTTGAACCGAACCCCGACTCTGGTGTGGTGTGGTGAACGAGACGCATACACGCACCCTGTTACAAGTGGCGCCCAATATGGGACACGAAGGACAACACCTGCCGCCCCTGCGGAACCTTCCACCCTGTGACGCCACCACCCCAGCCCAGGTCACCATCCAGGCAGCGTACTGCCCCAGAGCCAGCCCTACACGGTAGTCTGCCGTGTGTTCAGCTGGGTCTGCCTTGGTCTGGGCGGGCCGCGCCTGCTCACAACTACCAGTCAGCCCGCCACCCCTACGCTTCGCCCTCAGCAGTGGACGTCACAGCTCCAGCAGCCATCATCCACTGTGATCAACTCTTCCATCAAGGGAAGTGACTTTATTTTAAAATGCAAACATGGACTGATTTATTGATTGCTGAATCCAGAGGGTAAATGGCCAGAGACTTTCTGCGTCACATTAACTGTGCCCACATATAAATGGAACTGAACAGGGCTAGGACATCTGGAAACGATCAGTAGTGAACTGACATTTTAATACCATAATCATACAGTGGAAAGGCAGGAGAAGAAATCTACATTATTTCTTTTATGATTGAGTGGAAAGCCAGTACTTTCAATATTGATGCTGCCTGATGTGTTATAAAACTCTTCACGTTGACGGGAGCCGTCTAGGTGAACAGGATGTTTTCATGGTATTGGTAGTGTGATGAACTTGATACTCCAAGACATCTATATGATCTACTAAATGCTGACTGATGGTGATATGTTGCCAGTAATTTTTTTACATACTGGAAACTATTGTAACTATTTTTTTTTCTGACTTTGCACCAAGGTTGAAGCAAAGTGCAGTGATACTCACTTAACACGTTGACATTCTTTTTTGTGGTATAGTGAAAAGCAGTTGAAAACTATTATACTATAGTGTGACAACTTGTATCCATAGACTCCTAATTTATTGGGGTGTTAATTTTTTTTACTTGCATACTTACAGTTAAGTGCTCATGCTCACTGTGGATGCTGCTGTTGTTGACACACTCCTCATACTGTCAGTGTCATACAAATTACTATTGATTTCACATTAGTTATAATTGGCTATCCATTACCTTGGGGCCAGGTTCATTAACACTCTCAAATCCAAGAACATGGATATCACGGAAGAAGAAAAGCGACTGATCGCCTCGTTTAGGAGCTTGGGAGCAGCACCCAAGGCGGATACAAAAGAAGACCTGAAGGCCTGGATGTTGGCATACACTGCCTCACTCCAGGAAGATTCTACCCCAGGGGCCTCTTCGGCTAGTGAAGACTCTGCGCAGCAGAAGAAGGAACCACAAGTTGTTTGGCCTCAGAGGATGCCCCGCATCTCTGTTTTCAGTGGCGTGTCAGCAAAGGAAACAGATACAACTTACGACTTGTGGCGTTATGAGGTGGAATGTCTCGAGGCCGAGGACCACAAAGAGCATGTGGTGCTAGAGGCAGTCCGACGATCGCTTTGGGGGGAGGCTGCCAGAGTGGCAATGCGACTTGGAACCACTGCAAGCCTTTCAGAGCTCCTTTCCAAGTTTGAAAGTATCTATGGTGTAGTCCAGGCCAAGGAGACCCTGATGGCATCTTTTTACTCAGCTCACCAGGATAAAACTGAAACAGTATCTGCATGGGGATGTAGAATAGAGGACCTGTGGACACGGGCAATGAAGACCAGCAAGCTTACAGAGGAGGAATCACGCGAAGCTCTATGATCCAAGTTCTGGGATGGACTGCGGCAAGATCTGAAAGACAGGTCTGGGCACAAGTATGACACAATCAAAGATTTTGATGACCTCAGACGCGTCCTCAGGGAGCTCGAACTGGACTCAAACCCCAAGAAGGCAGAGGCTAAGGTAGTCCAGTCAGTGGACGAACAGAACTCCAAGCTCTGAGAGCTGAGTTAAGGCAGCTGAAAGCGCAGCTGAGTTCAACCAAACATACCCAACCAGACCCACGTCAGCAGCCAAATCAGAGTATAAGGAACCAAAGCATATATGGACAGTCACGATCAACTGGTCAAGGGACTCCGCCACAGCGTGAAGTGAAGTGCTATCGCTGTGGCCAACTGGGACACATCAAAAAGGGGTGTAGAGTGCAGATGCTACCATCACATCCTTTAAATGGACAGGGGTTTGCCAGCAGGGGCAGCCAGCAGACCCTTCCAACCGCCAACGCCCAACCGAGTCAACGATGATTGGGGATAGCAATGAAGTGAGTGTGGAAATTGAAGGAAAGACAACTGCAGCTCTACTGGATACTGGCTCAACAGTGTCCACGGTCAGTGAGCATTTCTACAAAACTCGCCTCTCTCATCTCCGCCTTCAGCCATTACAACACGTGCTCCATATAGAATGCGCAGATGGAGAGCTCCTTCCATACAGAGGCTACATTATTGCTCAGATTTCAGCAAGAGGTGCGGGAGTAGCGGAGGGTTGCACACAGGAATGTATTTTGCTTGTAGTACCTGACAGCCGATACAATAACACAGTACCTCTCCTGATAGGCACAAATGTCTTGGCACACTTTCTTCACCTGAGTCGTGAGCGTCATGGTTGTCGATTTCTACAGCTCGGGAAGCTGCACACACCATGGTACCTCTCATTCAGATGCATGGTCCTGCGTGACAAAGAACTCCAGAGGAACAACAATCGACTGGGGTTGGTACGCAGTGCTCAGAGGGAAGACATAGTAGTGAGGCCCAACAGCACGGTGATAGTGACTGGCATTGTCGACAAGCCGATGGACTATGAGCCGACATGTGCCATACTGCAGCTCATGAATGACAGTGACCTAGGAGAACTGGTAGACATCACGCCTACATTGGTGAACTACCAAGGAAAGAAAAATGGCTTCATTGATGTTCATGTGTCAAACACAACCACTCAGACTGTTGTCATCCCTCCACGCACTATTCTTGGTGAACTTCAGCCAGTAAAGCGGGCAGCAGTGAACTGTGCAGATGAGACGGACTCAGAGTCATTTATGGCTCATATTGAGATAGCCGATACTTTGTCTGAGGAACAAGCGCTCAAGCTAAGGAGACTGTTGGAGACACATCACCAGAACTTTGCCAAAGACACAACAGACATTGGGAGAACGTCACGTGTGGAACATGAGATAAAGCTCACCAATGACATCCCATTTAAGGAACGACACAGAAGAATCCCACCAGGCATGTACGACCAGGTAAAGGAACACCTCCAGCAGATGCTGGACAGTGGAATCATACGTCATTCACACTCCCCATGGTCAAACGTTGTCTGGGTGAAGAAGAAAGATGGGTCACTCCGACAATGCGTGGATTTCCGACAGCTCAATGCCAGGACAGTAAAAGACTCTTATGCCTTACCCCAAGTCGAGGAGCTCTTAGACGCACTTGCGGGTGCGAAGTACTTCACAGTCCTTGATTTGAAAAGCGGGTACCACCAGGTAGAGATCGTGGAGGAGCACAAAGAGCGGACTGCATTCAGTGTGGCTCCACTCGGTTTTTTTGAGTACAACAGGATGGCCATGGGACTGGCCAGTGCACCAGCAACCTACCAGAGGCTGATGGAGGAGTGTCTGGGAGACCTTCACCTGCATATCTGTCTCGTCTTTTTGGATGATATCATCATCTTCTCTGACACTTTTGAGGAACACTTGGAGCGTGTCGAGCAAGTCCTGCAGCGTCTTGCAGAGAATGGCCTTAAACTGAACGCCAAGAAATGTTCCTTTTGTAAGGATAAAGTGAAGTACATTGGACACATTGTTTCAGCTGAGGGTATTGAGACAGACCCAGAGAAGTGTGAGAAAGTCCGCAACTGGCCAACACCTAAAAGCCCTGAGGATGTTCGACGATTTCTGGGTTTTGCGGGCTATTATCGTCGCTTTGTCCCTGGTTTCTCCAAGATTTCCAAGCCACTGACCGACCTCATGCCAAGCCCTCTGAAAGGCAACAAGAGGAAGAAGAGGAAGGCTGACAGGAGGGCACCAGTAAGGTGGAAATGGGGGCAAGAGGAGGAGACTGCATTCCAGAAGCTAAAAGATGCGTTGACATCTCCACCAGTTCTGGGATTCCCAGACTACGAGCAGCCTTTTGAAGTTCACACTGATGCAAGTATAAGTGGACTAGGGGCGGTACTGTACCAGACTCAGGGAGGCCAGAAGAGGGTGCTGAGCTATCTCGAGTGTCTGTCACTCAGTGCACAAGTGGTGGATGACAACTTCAGTGCCGGGGGTCAGAGCCTTGGGAGACTGAGTGATCAGGACATCAGGGATGCACAGAAAAAAGACCCTGTGTTGGGCCTATGGATTGGGTCTCTGGAGAAAACCAAGGAACCACCCTCTCACATGCCAGCACAAGGACCTCATCGTACACTGCACCGCATAGCCAACAAGTTGAAGATGGTGAACGGAGTGCTGTACCGGGAGGTGGAAGTCAGCGAGCAGTTAAGGAAGCAACTTGTGCTACCAGCCCAGTACATTCCAACCGTCCTGCAAGAGCTCCATGATAAGGTTGGACACCCTGGAAGAGACCGCACATTGAGTCTTCTACGTGACAGGTTCTTCTGGCATGGAATGTCAAACGACGTAGAAGAGTGGATCAAGAAGTGCCCAAGGTGCATACGCCGCAAAACGCCAGTCAACGCCAGAGCGCCATTGGTTAACATTGTGACAACCCACCCACTAGAGTTGGTATATGTTGATTACCTGACTCTAGAGACTTCAAAGGGAGGCTTCCAGAATGTGCTGGTACTGACAGACCACTTCACACGCTATGCAGTTGTCGTTCCAACGAAGAACCAAACAGCAAAGACAACAGCACAAGCCATCTACGACAACTTCATGATTCATTATGGTATCCCACAGCGACTGCATTCAGACCAAGGGGCGAACTTCGAAAGTAGGACTATTCAAGAGCTCTGCCAAGTGACAGAATGTCAGAAGTCACGCACAACACCATACCACCCTATGGGCAATGGAATGTGTGAACGCTTCAATCGAACACTTCTTGACATGCTGGGGACATTGGAGCCACACCAGAAATCTGACTGGAAGAAGTACATCGCCACATTGGTTCACGCGTACAACTGCACCATACATGAATCTACAGGCTTCTCACCATATGCACTCATGTTTGGGCGTGACCCTAACCTACCAGTGGACCTCACTTTTGGTTTGGGACACCATGAGGAGTCAGGAGGATTTTCAAGCAAGTATGCTGATGCCCTGCGGACACGGCTACAGACGTCATTCAACTTGGCTTCAGAAGCAGCACAGAGAGCAAGAGAGAAGCAAAAGAGGAGTTATGACATGAAGTCAAGAGGTGCAGCTGTGGAAGTAGGTGACCGTGTTCTGGTCAGGGTGGTCGCATTTGACGGCAAGCATAAACTTGCTGACAAATGGGAGGAAGAGGTGTACAAAGTCCTCCAGAAACCGAACAGGGACATACCAGTCTTTGTTGTGCAGCGAGAAGATGGTGTAGGGAGAAAAAGGACTCTGCACCGCAACCTTTTGCTGCCACTTGGAGTTGAACTCTGAAAATCAGAGGATGGCCAGGAAAAAGATGCTCAACAGCTCAGACACAAGCAGAGAAAATCCCGACGCCTTAGACACAGACAGCAACATACATCTGAAACGGAAAGCAGTGACTCAAGTGTGAAGGCTGAAATTTGCAGAGCTTCGTAATGAGTTCATCCCCAAACATTTGAGTCCAAAATCAGTTTTTAGTTTTGGCAATTTGTTGAAAGCAGGGAGGAGAGTGTTTGAGAGTTGGAAAATTCATCAAAAAAGGAAAGATTACAAGATGATATGACCACTGTTTTTTTTCTGTTTTGATCACCAGTTTCACTGATTTATTTGTTGTTTGCATTTCAGTTATGGGTGTGTAATAGCTATGTTTTTACTTTATGTCCTCTACACTCCAACAGGGGTCAAAGGATTGAATATTCTTGATGTCGTAATTCTTCTTGAGTAAGTGCAGCCATTTGTGCAAGCATACATGTCCATCCATGAGAGACAAACAAAAAAGTCCTATAACGAAGCAGCAACAAAAAAACTAACAAATGTCGCTGCGTGTAAAATATTTTATTGAAGTTACAAACACTTGGATACAATTTGGTAATAGGAAACGAAGGAATTAAGCTAAAACATTACTTGGAAAAGTAAAAACAGATGCTGAATATGTCTCCACGAGTCATTTGACTTTGAAACAAAATATTGTATACACTGTTTCTACATAAAAACTGTACACAGAAAAAACTAGTTTTTAATCAGAAAAGCCTTGTTATACACGAGTATTTACTAGTTCTGATTTTGTTCTCAGATTAATTTTGTTTCTAACATATAACTTTTAACAAGAAAAACATAAAAGCGTCTCATGTTTCTTTTTTTTTTCTTTTTCAGTATAGAAAAATCTCAGATATGAAAGTAAAATGCTTTTTTTTTCTGCATAGTTATATATGGTATGAGCAAATAAGGAAAAGACTGAAGTCTTGTTATCATGACTAGAAATTTTCCACGAATTCAGTCATCGACAATAACAGTTCTGTAATAAAGGAATATGATAGTGTGCGTTTGCAACCAGTGCTGATAACTCTTAAAACCGAACAAATCACAGTTTGACTCCATTCTCTTTTTTCTTCTTTTAATGGCTGAATTATATAAACCTTAATAAAATTTATCATTTTCGGTCAGTTATCGCCCTTTGATGACCTTAGATGTTCTGTGTCATAAAATAAGCATCACTTGTAGATGTGAAGAAAAAAAGTAATTCATATGCATTAATCATAAGGCACAGCATCACGCACTATTATTGCACAAGTACAACTGGTTGAAATCAGAATCACATTCTCGTATAAAAGAAGACTGGAATATTTTTGTTCATTTAACAAGGTTTAAGAATATGTGTTCAAAAAAAGGGAAGGGGGGATGGGGGGGGGAACAAAATGTCAAATACCACTTTTGAACGCACAGCTTCCTATTCTGGTAAGTTCACTCTCTGCAGATGGAAGAAAATAAAGAAGCACACAGCAACTTAAACAGGCGATGACGTTCGTTCTGTAGTGAAGGTACATGCCACTGTCCGAAAACAACAAATTTGTGTTTCTGCCATGATTATCATATGACGCAAAGTGTGCTTGCATTCTGAATAGCTTCAAGAAATATATTTACCAATATCGTACATGACTGCCAGGAATCAATCATATAAAGTCATGATCACAGTTGATATAATTATTGGACCCAGTGTAAAATCACAAACATGATTCAAAATCCATACCTATTGCCAAGCTACTACGAGAAAATTAAAAGCGAATGCTACACAGTATTGCACATTCAACAAATTTGTAACAATTCTCAGCCAGAAAGAAAGGAGAAAAACACAAAAGGAAAGAGAGAAGTTTAATCTCACTGCAGTATGTATGTATATATATATATGCATGTCATGAATAAGTACGTAAACGAAGCTTTCTAAAGGTATTGTCCAAATTTGAGCAAAGTGTCCATAACGTATTGCTTTTGAATGGTTTCAATACTGTCTTTTCAGTTTGTTCGTACCATAGAGTATTTCAAATGACCAGTCACTTGTACATTTTCTCCATCAATTAAGTATGCATACAGCTCTCCAAAAATAGAAGAATATAGAATATTCATAAATTCACCATACACAACATTTCTATGCTGTTAAAAATTTCCTCCTGTCCTGTTTAAAAAAAAAAAAAAATTGTGTGTATATATATACACGTACTCAGTAAGGTGCATGTACACTGAAAAAAGACGTACACAAGAATGACACAGAACAGACGCATATCAATCCAAAAATATGACAAAAGCCAGCATGTTAGAATGAAGCGTACTGACATCTAGCATTAACAAAAAGAGAAAAAATTCATCATAAAAGATGTGTAAAGTTAAGTTAAATGCCAGCAATGCCTAGCCAGCTCTTTCAGTTCCAAGGTAAACAGCAAGAAATGCAAACCATGCCAAACTGTTTTATTCAAAGACTGCTGCGATTTTTGTACGTACAGTTTGGTCTACGTTGACATTTGAGCATTTTTGTCTTTACGTTTATACATTGAATGGCTGTGATTCTCGCATATTATTCATGTGTTTTACACCATAAACGAATTTCTCTAATTGAGATTCTGTATTCAGCATCAAACACATTGCACCCAGGTACTCACTTATTTGTAACTCAAAGTTGCTTCCCTTCAAATGAGGACTGAAATATCTGTACTGCAGAGGGCACTTTCAGTTCCCCTTTCTCAATCAGTTGTATTCTCACTCTGTGCTTTTATCTTGTTGGCTTTAGCCTGTATGCTGTTTCAAAACTTTCCGACTGTTTTTGAAATGACAGCGTGTTTTTGATAATGTTTGTGCGTTTTGTGTATGAAGCATAGTTTCAACAGTGCACTGAAACTGCAGCGACCAAGGCAACTGCTTCCCACAGAACTGAAAAGAGGTGGCAAATTTCACACACCCTACTTTTGGGTTCCGTCATTGTCACGGAGGCAAAGTGTAAGCATCAGTTGTTGCGTAGCAGTGTGGTTGACGAAAAAAAAAAAGTGAAGCAACACCTTAATATACATAAAAAATGCTTGTCAAAAGTCTCTTCAAAAAGCAGAGGAAATTGAGCAGGAAGCTTGAGCAGTACTGGACTGCTTGTTGTGGTAAAAAAAAATGAGAACAACCATTGCCCCAAAACACTGAGCAAAGCAAAGGAAAGAGGGTTGTTAAATGAGGCCATATGCAGACAGGACACAGGCACACCAGTTTAAAAGCAGAAACACGACCGCAAGTTATAATTTACCTGCACATGGCTTTGTTGACAAATTCATTTAAAAGCGGAATGTCAACTGCAAGATATGTGTGGCTTTGTAGGCAGAGACATATCAAGATCCAGAACCGACAGTAAATACCAGGATTTTCCCCAAATGCTTAATGAAAAGAACCAAAAATCAGCTTGAATCTCAGGCTGAAAAGCACAACGCCCTGTCTGCAAAGAGGCCGTAAGAATAAAGTTAAAAGCCCAGCAACAGTCTCTTCTCCTTCACCACACTAACAGCGAGAGGTACACAAAGAAGCGAGTGACACCAGGCAGTCAACTGCCTAAGCGGACGACGAGAGGGAGGGCGGGGTGGAGAGGGGGAGGAGCTAGGCAGCAAGGGCGGAGGTGAACTGCTTGCTCTTGACGCCCTCCTTCACCACGGAAATCGACCTCCAGGGGCGGCCCGACTTGGTCAGGTAGCTCTGTTAGTCACACACAGTCAATGCCCACCGTGCTACATGATCACTTCTGAATGTTGCATCAAGACTGGAATTAAGTTAGCACAGCGGTGTCACCAATTTCTCTGGAAAGTGCAAAATACAAGGTGAAATAACAGAAAAAACAAACAGGAACCAACCAAACCAACCTGTCTCTGTGTTAAAGAAAAGAAGAGAAACATTATTTTGATGAATAAGAAAAAAAAAAGGGGGATAAGGGTGGGCGGGGCTTGATAAGGATAGATGACAGGTAATGAAATAGTTATCTTTAATAACTGTATGATGACATGTTCAGAGTGCTGGATTCTCACCCAGGTTTCCGGACTTCAATCCCTGTTGCACCTCGTCAACATATGTGCAGACCTGCTTGTTGAACCCCCTTTGTGTCTTTTTGCATGCAGAAGATCAAATAAAGATCCTGTCATATCATTTCAGCGTTCAGTGGGTTATGGAAACAATACCCAACATGCACCCGCACCCCCAAAAAATGGAGTACGGCTGGCCTACAAGGTGTAGTAAATAAACAAAACGGTCATTTGCATAAAATGTTACATGTCTGTAAGAGTGCGCGAGTGCTTGACTGAAACTGCACTGAATGACACAGGGAATGAATGAGAAGTACCCAGTGGCAGCCATCAGTTGGCTCTGCCCAGGTAGGCAGCTTGTTCTGTAAATGACTATGTAAGGAGCTTAAAAGCTTGGCCTCTGACCAAAGATAGTCACTGAATAAGTATTCATATCATCATCTGGTTATCTCTAATACTGGATGTACCAATGTGGTAGGGAAAAAAAAAAGTTCTTTTATTTTCCTTATAACATCTTTTTAAACTGGGTGTGAAAGAAAGCGTGATTATAAAAATAATCATATTTTTATCACAGCCACTGTGGAGAACTTCATGAAATTTTGTAAATCTAATTTTTTCTTTTAAATAGTTTTATTCATGACTAAACAAAGAAAAGAATCACCCCAATCCCTTACACCCACACTATTAATCACTTGCCCATTTTGTAGCTATTCGTACAGAAAATCATTTCAATGACAATACAAAAAAAAAAAAAAAAAAAAGGAAGAAAAAAAGAATGATCTAAAAACATGTTTGCAAATTATGTTGAGGAGTATGACCTGCTTCAAGAAAAGCATGAATCATAAAGGATTAAGTATCAGTATCTCTAGGAGGCGTCACTGCGTTCAAACAACTCCATATATGCTCCACCACATCTGCTAAGCAGATGCCTGACCAGCAGCATAACTCAATGACCTTGAAGGATTAAGTGCAAACACATACCATACACTTTTGTCTTCAGACATGAATACCTGCAAAGCATCTACACATGTGGGGCTGAAGAAGTACACAGTGCAATTCTTTGGCATGCAAGGACCAGATATATTCACTACATGTCAATGTCCCCATAGCAGTCTAAAATATCTGTGTTCGGGATTAGTAACTGATGATACACCAGCTGCAACAGCGATAAAATTCTAAATCAGAAGCCACAAAGAGGAAAGTTAGTCATGAGAAGAAAAACCAAAGCACAACAGCCATGTGGAACAAATTCTCCCTGCAATGGAACAAAAAAAACAACAAACAAACACCCGACCACAGCAAAGCATTAGTTCACTAACCTGAAATTTCAATTTTTACAAACAAAACCAGAACAAAGACAGTAGTAATACATAAAAAAACACAACACAAAATTGTCACTAAGCTGAAAAGATGAAAGCAGAACAAACAAGTACGACATATACATGCAAAAGCATAAAATTTCGATACCTGACTGCATACAGATAAGGTCACAAAGCAACCTAGCCAAAAGATGACGGACACAGAAGCTGGAGGCCGATAACAAGCACAGCTGACTGACCGCACAAACCAATCACTGACAGCTGTTCCATCACTCTGGAGGGCCGCTCCCGACACGTTAGAAAGAGCAAGAACGCAACACCGCAAGGAAAGGACCGACAAATGGCCAACACAAAGGAAGACGCACCACAGGAAACTGTCACACTGACAGGAGAAAAACCACATACACTGTGTCACAAGTGTGGGATACGCCACAGATGTTTTGTCACAGACATGAGAAAACACCACAGAACGGTTTGTCACAGACCGCAGGGAAACAACACAGACATCACACAGACGTGAAAAACACCACAGTCATTTTGTCACAGACATGAGAAACACAGACCTCATCACAGACATGAAAAACACCACAGTAATCTTGTCACAGACGTGAGAAACACAGACATCATCACACAGACGTGAAAAACACCACAGTAATTTTGTCACAGAGACGTGAGAAACACCACAGTAATTTTGTCACAGACGTGAGAAACACAGACATCTTCCTCCAAACTCAAGCGGCCAGGGCAGAAGAGAACTGCTTGCACTTCTGTCCCTCTTTCAACACACTGATGGAACGCCAAGGCTGCCCGCTCTCGCACAAGTACGTCTGCATAGAGTGTGAAAGAAAGAAACGTCAGCGGAAACAAATGATCAGCATGCACTTCAACACCACCAACACTTAAAACTATCTCGTAATAAGGAAAAAAATTTTTTTTTTTTTTTCACAAGTTTTAAAGAAATAAATGTCTGAAGTAATGATCAGTATACTCTTTGACATGAACACTTATGTAATTTCATCAGAATCAAAAACATAAAAAAGGGAAAAAAATATTTTAAAAAAGAAGTTATCTTTTAAACATTTTTTACAAGGTTAATTCTTTTTTTTTTCTTTTTTTTTTATATTAAATAATCTGAACTGCTTTAATTCAAAGAAACAGTGAAGTCATAAGAATCTGATAAAGTTGAATATGTTAATCATCATGACTGGTAATCGCTGTTGGAAAAAGGAAAACTTATGTATGAGCGCCTTTCCCCTGCAATGCATAAATCCTCACACACATATACACCTCACAACACACATACACATACACACACACGCACACACACAAGCCCACACACACACACAGAAGCACACACACTTACACACACACACACACAAGCACACACACACAAAGCACACACACTTACACACACACACACACACACACTTACACACACAACACAACACAACACACACACACACACACAAAGACACACACACACACACTTACACACACAACACAACACACACACACACACAAGCCCACACACACACACAGAAGCACACACACTTACACACACACACAAGCACACACACACACACACACATACACAAGCACACACACAAAAAAACAAACACACACAACCAAACACACACACACACACACACACACACACAACCAAACACACACACACACACAACACACACACACACTAAAGAATAAAAACAAAGTCCTAAAATTCTACTCACATGACCAAGAGGCAGACCATTCTTCTTCTCTTGGGAGGAAGCTGAACCCCCCACCCACACAAACACCGTGTCCCCAGAGTCGTAGATGAACACGTCCTGAATCGTACAATACAGCAAACCATAGTTTCTTATCTTCTTCTTTTTTTTTTTTTTTTTTAGCAAAATAAGCAAGCATGTACTCTTTCACATCCATCCCCTCATGGCAAGACAAAAAAAAAAGTCAATTAAAAAAAAAAAGAAAAAAAAAAAAAGAAGAAGAAATACTGATGAACAGGGACATACTCAAATACATTCGCGAAATAGTGCACATACACGACAAAAAAAAAAAGCATAAAATATGTGTACACATTTACTCATAAACACAGCTACATGCACTTGGATTTAGATACATGTATACAGTTTTTTACACATGTTATGTAAACAGATTTTTCATTTGATATATGAGTACCACTCGGCTATTGCACCCAACAGTCAACTTTAAGGGCCTACTGATTGTACTTGCTTGAAAAAAAAAACAGCGGCTTAACTCTTTCCATACGAACGGCGAAAGAGACGACGTTAACAGCGTTTCACCCCAATTACCATCATCAAATTATTGCAAGCGGAAGGCTCTTATACTGAAAACGTGAATGTTGACAAAGAATACCACAATTCTGACGACGGAAGCTAAAGGTTGGGTCATTCAGACACCCACTGGACATCCGAGGGGTCTGTGTAGAGGAGAAGAGAGGACTGGCCGTACTGAGTGAGTTAACTGATGCCATAATCAGAGCATGGTCCTTTGGAAGTTGAGAAGCAGATAATGCGGAATCACCGCTGTTGTTGCTTTCAAATACTCACATCTGACTTGAAATCATCAATAGTCACGTCCCCTTCTTTCACCTCTTCATAGTCTCTTGTGTCTGTATTGACCCTGGAAACAAGCAGGAAATTTTTTTTTTTAATCAAAAGATACATGTTGTGAAAATAACATTATTTTTCATGTCCGCACACATCTGCACACATACAAATAAGCAGTCTCATATAAATCATTATGCAGCGATTGACTGTTCATTTTAATATTTCTACAAGATGAATATGAACCAAATGGGGAAATATCTGTTTGTTCACTTAATATCTCTTCAACATTTTCCAAATTCACCATCATTATCGTCAATAGATTACACTTTTAACAGCAGAAAATTTGTGGGATCAGAGACATTTAAATTCTTTTTTCTAAAAGCAGCTGGCTTACATAGTCAAAGGGACTGTGATATCTATATATTTATGTGTGTTATGTGTTTATCAATGTAAAAAGACATTTATTTTACGAATAATCCACCCGTGATAGGACCTGTGTGTTGTTCAAGTTAGCACCTACTGCGGTCAAAGCTGCTTGGCTACTGTTCAGGACACATAATAACTACAACCACCACAAAGTGACAACAGAATGATGTTTACCTGAACAACAACTTGTTGCAGTCACCGTCTTCATCGTCAGAGGCATTGCCATCGTCATCAACCTCCTCATCCAACAGTTTGAAGAAGTCATGCTGTCATGAAGACAATATTTTTAGTTGTGTGTGTGTGTGTGTGTGTGTGTGTGTGTGTGTGTACAAGTGACATCTGGCTTTATTTATGTACATCTTACTTTAATTCATCTTTGTATACACATCCGATATCTAAACCAACAAAAAATTGCCTCTGTACGTTATATCTAAAAGAATATGTAATAACATGGTAAGGAATCACTAAGAAAGTGTGTGTGCGCGTGTGTGTGTGCGCGCGTGTGCGCGCGCGCGTGCGTGCGTGCGTGCATGCGTGCGTGCGTGCGTGCGTGATGTAATTGGGATCAGAATCAGAATGACTTGAAAAATGTATTTCTAGTTTTATATCACTTATGATTACTACTACTACTACTACTACTACAACTGCCAAGAAGAAGAGGAAGAAGAAGAATTTTTTTAGTGCTATATCTTGTACAGAGAACAAGTCAAAGCACCTACACACCAGTCATTCACTCACACACACATGATTCTGAGGAATGAAAGATACAACTTACAAATACCTGTAAGCAGAGAGCTAGAGAAACTGCAGACAAGGAGGAGGCGTGGGGGGGAGCTGGGGTGCTGTTTAGGACAGAGGTGGGTACTAAGAGGGGTGCTGTTTAGGACAGAGGTGGGTACTAAGAGGGGTGCCAAAAGGGGTGCTGTTTAGGACACAGGTGGGTACTAAGAGGGTGCTGTTTAGGACAGAGGTGGGTAGTAAGAGGGGTGCTAAAAGGGGGTGCTGTTTAGGACAGAAGTGGGTAGTAAGAGGGGTGCTAAAAGGGGGTGCTGTTTAGGACAGAGGTGGGTAGTATGAGGGGTGCTAAAAGGGGGTGCTGTTTAGGACTGAAGTGGGTAGTATGAGGGGTGCTAAAAGGGGGTGCTGTTTAGGACAGAAGTGGGTAGTAAGAGGGGTGCTAAAAGGGGGTGCTGTTTAGGACAGAGGTGGGTAGTAAGAGGGGTGCTAAAAGGGGGTGCTGTTTAGGACAGAGGTGGGTAGTATGAGGGGTGCTAAAAGGGGGTGCTGTTTAGGACAGAAGTGGGTACTAAGAAGGGTGCCAAAAGGGGGTGCTGTTTAGGACAGAGGTAGGTACTAAGAGGGGTGCTGTTTAGGAATAAGGTTGGTACTAAGAGGGGTGCTGTTTAGGAAAGAGGTAGGTACTAAGTGGGGTGCTGTTTAAGAAAGTGATAGGTACTAAGAGGAGTGCTGTTTAGGACAGAGGTGGGTACTAAGAGGGGTGCTGTTTAGGAACAAGGTGGGTACTAAGAGGGGTGCTGTTTCGGAACAAGGTGGGTACTAAGAGGAGTGCTGTTTAGGACAGGTGGGTACTAAGAGGGGTTCTAAAAGGAGGTGCTGTTTAGGAAAGAGGCAGGTACTAAGAGGGGTGCTGTTTAGGAACAAGGTGGGTACTAAGAGGGGTGCTGTTTAGGAACAAGGTGGGTACTAAGAGGAGTGCTGTTTAGGAACAAGGTGGGTACTAAGAGGAGTGCTGTTTAGGACAGGTGGGTACTAAGAGGGGTGCTAAAAGGAGGTTCTGTTTAGGACTGGGGCAGGTACTAAGAGGGGTGCTGTTTAGGAACAAGGTGGGTACTAAGAGGGGTGCTGTTTAGGAACAAGGTGGGTACTAAGAGGAGTGCTGTTTAGGACAGGTGGGTACTAAGAGGGGTGCTAAAAGGAGGTGCTGTTTAGGAAAGAGGTAGGTACTAAGAGGGATGCTGTTTAGGACAGAGGTGGGTACTAAGTGGGGTGCTGTTTAAGAAAGAGGTAGGTTCAAGAGGGGTGCTATTTAGGACTGAGGTGGGTACTAAGAGGGGTGCTGTTTAGGAAAGAGGTAGGTACTAAGTGGGGTGCTGTTTAAGAAAGAGGTAGGTTCAAGAGGGGTGCTATTTAGGACTGAGGTGGGTACTAAGAGGGGTGCTGTTTAGGACAGAGGTGGGTACTAAGTGGGGTGCTGTTTAAGAAAGAGGTAGGTTCAAGAGGGGTGCTATTTAGGACTGAGGTGGGTACTAAGAGGGGTGCTGTTTAGGAAAGAGGTAGGTACTAAGAGGGATGCTGTTTAGGAAAGAGGTAGGTACTAAGAGGGGTGCTGTTTAGGAAAGAGGTGGGTACTAAGAGGGGTGCTGTTTAGGAAAGAGGTAGGTGCTAAGAGGGGTGCTGTTTAGGAAAGAGGTAGGTGCTAAGAGGGGTGCTGTTTAGGAAAGAGGTGGGTACTAAGAGGAGTGCTGTTTAGGACAGAAGTGGGTACTAAGTGGGGTGCTAAAAGGGGGTGCTGTTTAGGAAAGAGGTAGGTACTAAGAGGGGTGCTGTTTAGGACAGGTGGGTACTAAGAGGGGTGCTGCTTAGGACAGAGGTGGGTACTAAGTGGGGTTCTGTTTAGGACAGAGGTGGTTACTAAGAGGGGTGTTGTTTAAGAAAGAGGTTGGCACTAAGAGGGGTGTTGTTTAGGAACGAGGTGGGTACTAAGTGGGGTGTTGTTTAGGAACGAGGTGGGTACTAAGTGGGGTGCTCTTTTGGAAAATGGTAGGTACTAAGTGGGGGTGCTGTTTAGGGATGAGGTGGGTACTAAGTGGGGTGCTCTTTTGGAAAATGGTAGGTACTAAGTGGGGGTGCTGTTTAGGACTGAAGTGGGTAGTAAGAGGGGTGCTAAAAGGGGGTGCTGTTTAGGGCAGAGGTAGGTACTAAGAGGAGTGTTGTTTAGGAACGAGGTAGGTACTAAGAGGGGTGCTGTTTAGGAAAGAGGTAGGTACTAAGTGGGGTGCTGTTTAAGAAAGTGATAGGTACTAAGAGGAGTGCTGTTTAGGAAAGAGGCAGGTACTAAGAGGGGTGCTGTTTAGGAACAAGGTGGGTACTAAGAGGGGTGCTGTTTAGGAACAAGGTGGGTACTAAGAGGAGTGCTGTTTAGGACAGGTGGGTACTAAGAGGGGTTCTAAAAGGAGGTGCTGTTTAGGAAAGAGGCAGGTACTAAGAGGGGTGCTGTTTAGGAACAAGGTGGGTACTAAGAGGGGTGCTGTTTAGGAACAAGGTGGGTACTAAGAGGGGTGCTGTTTAGGAACAAGGTGGGTACTAAGAGGAGTGCTGTTTAGGACAGGTGGGTACTAAGAGGGGTGCTAAAAGGAGGTTCTGTTTAGGACTGGGGCAGGTACTAAGAGGGGTGCTGTTTAGGAACAAGGTGGGTACTAAGAGGGGTGCTGTTTAGGAACAAGGTGGGTACTAAGAGGAGTGCTGTTTAGGACAGGTGGGTACTAAGAGGGGTGCTAAAAGGAGGTGCTGTTTAGGAAAGAGGTAGGTACTAAGAGGGATGCTGTTTAGGACAGAGGTGGGTACTAAGTGGGGTGCTGTTTAAGAAAGAGGTAGGTTCAAGAGGGGTAGGTACGTTCTGTTTAAGAAAGGTAGTCAAGGGCTTTTAGGACGAGGTGGTACTAAGGGGTGTGTTTGGAAGGTGGTACTAAGGGGGTGTGTTAGAAAGAGGTAGGTCAAGGGGGTGTTTTAGAAGGTGGTACTAAGAGGTGCTGTTTGAAAGAGAGGTACTAAGAGGGTGCTGTTTAGGAAAAGGTGGTCTAAAGGGGTGCTGTTTAGGAAAAGGTGGTACTAAGAGGTGCTGTTTAGGAAGGTAGGCTAAAGGGGTGCTGTTTAGAAAGAGGGGTCAAAGGGGTGCTGTTTAGGAAAAGGTGGGTAAAGAGGGTGCTGTTAGGAAAAGTGGGTACTAAGGGGGTGCTAAAAGGGTGCTGTTTAGGAAGGTGGTACTAAGAGGGTGCTTAGGCAGGTGGGGTCTAAGAGGGGTGCTGTTAGGAACAGGTGTACTAAACGTTGGAACAAGGGTTACTAAAGGTGGTTTAGAAGATGGCAATCTAAAGGGGTGCTGTTAGGAAATGGTCTAGGGGTGTGTTTAGGACAGTGTCAGGGGCTTTAGAAAAGTAGGTCAAGGTGTTAGATGATGTACAAATTGCTGTTTAAAGATGGTATAGGGGTTAAGAAGGTGTTCGGTGTTGGCGGGTGGTCTAGGGGGTGTGGAGGACAAGTGTTAAAAGTATTCAGTTTAATGTTACTATCTAAGAGGAGGAAGAGTTTTGTTAGTCTTAGGAAATGCTAAGTCTGTTAGAAGAGTATTCTAAGGGTGTAGAAAGAGGTGAGGGTGGGAAGGTTAGGGTGCTGTTGGACAGTGGTACTAAGGTGCTGTTAGAAGGTGACAAGGTGCTGTTTAGGACAGGGATAAAGGGGTGTAAAAGGTGGTTAGAGGTGTTAGAAGGTCTAAGGTGTGTTAGAAGTGGAAAGGGGTGTTGTTGAAAGCAAGTGTTAGAAGGTATAGGGTAAAGGGTCAGGGGGTTGGGTGAGGGGGCGTTTGGAGGTGGTAAGGGGCGTTAAAAAGTCAATCTTTAGAAGTTACTAAGGGGGTAAAGTTAAGTGCTGTTTAAGGTATCAGGGTGCTTTTAGAAGTGGTATAAGATGGTTAGAAAGAGAGTAAGAGGGTGCGTGGAAAAGGTGGTACTGGTGTGTTAGGAAGTGGGACTAGGGCTGTTTAGGAAGGGTTGCAAAGGTGCTGTTAGAAAAGGTAAGGGCTGTTTAGAAGGTGGGTAAAGGGTCGTTTAGAAGTGGTAGGGTGAAGGGGGTGTTTAGGAGTGGTATAAGAGGGTGCTTTAGACGGGTAAAGTGTGTGGGGCTAAGTGTTAGACAGGTGTACTAATAGGTGCTAAGAGGGGTGGTTAGAAGGGTACTAAGGTTTTAGACGGGGTGGGGTGTTTTGAAAGGTAGGTGTAGAGAGAGGGTGCTATAGGGGTGTTTAGGAAAGAGGTGGTACTAAGAGGGTGTGTTTAGGAAAGAGGGTGGGGTTTAAGAGGGTGGTTAAGAGGGGTGATTAGGACTAAGAGGGGTGTTGTTTAGGAACAAGGTGGGTACTAAGTGGGGTGTTGTTTAGGAACGAGGTGGGTACTAAGTGGGGTGCTCTTTTGGAAAATGGTAGGTACTAAGTGGGGGTGCTGTTTAGGGATGAGGTGGGTACTAAGTGGGGTGCTCTTTTGGAAAATGGTAGGTACTAAGTGGGGGTGCTGTTTAGGACTGAAGTGGGTAGTAAGAGGGGTGCTAAAAGGGGGTGCTGTTTAGGGCAGAGGTAGGTACTAAGAGGAGTGTTGTTTAGGAACGAGGTAGGTACTAAGAGGGGTGCTGTTTAGGACAGAGGTGGGTACCAAGTGGGGTGTTGTTTAGCAACGAGGTGGGTACTAAGTGGGGTTCTGTTTAAGAAAGAGGTAGGTACTAGGAGGGGTGTTTAGCAACGAGGTGGGTACTTAGTGGGGTGCTGTCTAAGAAAGAGGTAGGTATTAGGAGGGGTGTTGTTTAGCAACGAGGTGGGTACTAACTGTTAGCAACGAGGTGGGTACTAAGTGGGGTGCTCTTTTGGAAAATGGTAGGTACTAAGTGGGGGTGCTGTTTAGGGATGAGGTGGGTACTAAGAGGGGTGCTAAAAGGGGGTGCTGTTTAGGGCAGAGGTAGGTACTAAGAGGGGTGTTGTTTAGGAACAAGGTAGGTACTAAGGCCAGACTCAGAAGAGTGGAGTGCAGGGATTTGATGAAGCCAAAGAGGTTGTTCCAAGTGTACCGTTCAGAAAAAGTAGCAGCAAATACGGATGCACAACATTAAAAAGAACCCATAAATATGGTTTAAGTCCAATCTAGTTTGCATTTATTCTCTCTCTCTCTCCTCTCACTCCACCCCCCCCCCTCTCTCTCTCTCTCTAATGCACACACACACACACATACACACACACTACCCAAAAATTGATGAACAGTTTGGTTTTAGCATATGCATTTTTGTAAACGAAAATTCTCATACTCATGCATTCTTACATGTTGATTCTGAAACACATGGCTGATTGGTTACACCATTATATGCATGCCTTGAAACATTATTAATTAACAATTAATCATATGAACTTATATTTTTCTTACTTTTTACATTTTGTATAAAATACAATGCAAACATGAACAATCTTAACTGCATTCTGTTTTCTGTTCAAATCAGTGAACGGAGACACAAACAACGCAAAAACGAAAAAAAAAATTGTTGTTGCATTCCATTTTCTGTTCAGATTAGTGATGAAACTAATGTCAGTGGATTGATGGCCTAGAGGTAATGCGTCCGCCTAGGAAGCGAGAGAATCTGAGCGCGGCGCTGGTTCGAAATCACGGCTCGGCCGCCCGATATTTTCTCCCCATCCACTAGACCTTGAGTGGTGGTCTGGATGCTAGTCATTCGGATGAGACGATAAACCGAGGTCCCATGTGCAGCATGCACTTAGCGCACGTAAAAGAACCCATGGCAACAAAAGGGTTGTTCCTGGCAAAATTCTGTAGAAAAATCCACTTCGACAGGAAAAACAACTCAAACTGCATGCAGGAAAAAATACAAAAAAATGGGTGGCGCTGTAGTGTAACGACGCGCTCTCCCTGGGGAGAGCAGCCCGAGTTTCACACAGAGAAATCTGTTGTGATAAAAAGAAATACAAATACAAATGTCATGTGACTACTCACGGAGGGCCTGGTGTCAGCTTCATCCAGCACGATCGATTCTGCTTCTCCTCTCTTCTCTTTGATTTTGCCAATGTACTCCATGGCCTGAACACATCAACATGATGACATTCAATACTGATATCTATCTATCTACACACACACTCACAAACACACACACACACACACACACACACACACACACACACACAAGAATATCATACTCTCTTGATTTCCTGGGCTCTGCTCCTTGTAGAAAGAACTGAGGTAATTACTGAAAATGTTAAAAAAACAAAACAAAAAAAAACAGTAGTACTGTCGTTCTCTCTCTCTCTCTCTCTCTCACACACACACACACACACACACACACACACACACAAACTTCTGTACCAATATATAATAGAGAATACTGACAGAGACCCAGGCTTTGACACACAGCCGACAGACCTGGAGTAATCTGGTGAACAGTTCTTCCGTGCGGCGCCCCTATGACTCTTCACAAACTTGTGGGAGAAGAAGAAGATACTAATATTTATACAGAGTGTGAATTATCATCTTCTTCTTCTTCTTCATTCGTGGGCTGCAACTCCCGCATTCACTTGTACGTACACCAGTGGGCTTTTACGTGTATGACCAGCAGCCATACTCCGTTTTCAGGGGTGTGCATGCTGGGTATGTTCTTGTTTCCACAACCCACTGTATGCTGACATGAATTACAGTATCCAGAACGTGCACAGGGGGTTCAGGCACAAGCAGGCCTGCACATATGGTTGACCTGGGAGATCAGAAAAAATCTCCACCCTTTACTCGCTGGGCGCTGTTACCGAGATTTGAACATGGGACCCTCAGATTGATAGTCCAGCGCTTTAAACACTCAGCTATTGCGTCCGTCAGTGTGAATTCTAAATCCAAGCCCAGAAAACTTTGTTTTCCATAAAGAACTGATGTGCAGCTCTGATCAGTTCTTAAGGTTAAAAGTTAAATCAAGATTGGTTCTTGATGCTTCATCCCCTTCTTTCATGGAAAATAATTCGAAAAAATTTTAATCCTTTTGCCCCTTTTGAGGTGTGAAGGATACAATGACAATACATACTCACTGAATCACAACTTCAGTCCAATGATGTCTCCGAAACATGCAAAAATGCACACCCATGAACACACACACACACACGCACATGCTAATGATAATGATTTGCAACAAAGCAAATCAAACATACTGACAAGTATGTTTTAGATGCAACCAAAGTTACACACCCTTTCCAAGTTTTATGAATTTACTTAGATTGTGTTTTCTTCCCAGCACTGAATAAATTGCATAAACCGAACATTGACATATGTGATTTATAATCATTTGGTATCAATTTATTTCGAATTACAGTAATTTGGGGAAATTCTAAAACAAAATGAAATTCATCCCCAACAGTACCCATATTACATTCCTTGCAAATTCTGTTTTCTCTGTTTTCGCCTTCAGGGGCTTGCATAGGTTATTCATTCCACTAACATCACATCCAGCATCATCCGATGAGCTCTTCAGGTGTGTGGTGTGCTGTCCAGATTTAAATCTTTGGATTTACTTTCAAGAGTACCTCTCTCTTTTCTAATCTCCTCTTCTTCTACTTCTTCTTCTTCTGTGTTGCCCTCTACTTCCTCTTATCTTTTTCTTTCCTTTTTCTTTATTTGTATCTTAATTGTGTTATATATATATATATATATATATCTTACTGAATATTTCCCTTTTATATCATAGAAATGTTTCACTTTATCTTAAAATGTAATTTTTGTTTTCTTACCTAAATGTTTTCTTTCAACATGATAGTTCATATGTACGCTGTGATCAAGGAAGGGTGTGCCTGATGCTCATTCGTTTTTCGGTTTTATCTGTTGATGAGCATTTGTCTTTTTAAATGTTATTATTATCTTACTGAATATTCTCCTTTTTATAATGATTGAAATGTACACACACGTGCGCGCGCACACACGTTCAACACGCAGGCACCACACGGGTGCGCACGCACAAAACGATGCATGCACACGCACGGACACACACGCAAAACATACACAGTTGTTTATTTTAAGTGAGCCTAAAGAAAATTTTCTGTTTTTGGTTAAAGCAGATAATTAAGTATTTTGAACTGAAATGAACTGAATATATATATATATATATATATATATATATAGATATAGATATATAGATATATATATATATGTATATATATCAGTGATATGCGTATCTATATGTGTGGGACTTTTTTCTGTTTTGTTTAATAACTATTGTTTAATGATAAAAAAAAATATTTAAAAATAATATTAAATCCGATCAGTAACAAGTGATTGTATGTATGTGACTTTTTTTTTTTTCTTTTTTCTTTTCTTCTGTACATTTTCTTATTATTACTTATCATTCAATAACATTAAAAAAAAACAATTAAAAAAACAAACAAACATACTGACAGATCCCTACCTTGGATTTCTCCATTGGGCTACAGGAGGAGCCGTTGAACTGGTACAAAGTGGGCCCAGCGTCCAAGATGAACACATCACCAGACGTCACTAAGCTGCGAGCCCGAGGAATCTGAATGTTGAATCCATGTTGAATGAATAAAATAAACCATGTAAAAATATTCATGTAAACAGATAAGTAAATAAATAAGGTATATAAGGCCTGGGTTTTTTTTTGGTTTTTTTTTACTGATGTGTATGTGTGTGTGTGTGTGTGTGTGTGTGTGTGTGTGTGTGTGTGTGTGTGTTTGTGTGTGTAGGAGGAGGGGGGTGCATGTGTGTATATGTATTTGACTGGAGATGTGAGCACCTAGTCATTCAGATGAGATGGTAAGCGAAGGTCCTGCGTACAGCAGGTAGTTACTTGGCACAATGAAGAAGAACCCACGGCAACAGAAGTGTTGCCCCCCTGGCAAAATTCTGCAGAATTCTACAGGCACAATATAAGTAGGCATATCATATCATATCATATCTTGTTTTAAGACAGATAGGCACTATATATCCATCCATATCATATCGCATCATGTTTTAAGACAGATAGGCACTATGTAACCATCCATATCATATCACATCATGTTTTCAGACAGATAGGCACTATGTAACCATCCATATATCACATCATGTTTTCAGACAGATATGCACAATATAACTTCCCATATCATATCATATCGCATCATGTTTTCAGACAGATATGCACTATATAAGTATCCATGTCATATCATATCATATATTGTGTCTTGTTTTAAAGCAGGTAGTCTCTACCTAAGTATCTACGTCATATCGTATCATGTTTTCAGACAGACAAGCACTATATAAGTATCCATATCATATTGTATCGTGTTCTCAAACAGATAGGCACTATATAAGTATCCATATCATATCGTATCGAGTTCTCAAACAGATAGGCACTATATAAGTATCCATATCATATCGCATGGTGTTTTCAGACAGATAGGCACTATATAAGTATCTATATCATATCGTATCGTGTTCTCAAACAGATAGGCACTATATAAGTATCCATATCATATCGTATTTTCAGACAGATAGGAACTATATAAGTATCCATATCATATCGTATCGTGTTCTCAAACAGATAGGCACTATATCAGTATCCATATCATATCGTATCATGTTCTCGGAGAGATAGGCACTACATAAGTATCCATATCATATCGCATCGTGTTCTCGGAGAGATAGGCACTATATCAGTATCCATATCATATCGTATCGTGTTCTCGGAGAGATAGGAACTATATAAGTATCCATATCATATCGTATCGTGTTCTCAGAGAGATAGGCACTACATAAGTATCCATATCATATCGTGTTCTCAGAGAGATAGGAACTATATAAGTATCCATATCATATCGTATCGTGTTCTCAGAGAGATAGGCACTACATAAGTATCCATATCATATCGTGTTCTCAGAGAGATAGGCACTACAAAAGTATCCATATCGTATCGCATCGTGTTTTCAGACACGCACCTCACGGACGACGATGTGACCATGGCTGTCCTTGGCGAAGCGCATCAGGCGAGGTATGTACTCCTCCTTGGGGACTCTGCGGAAACCTGTCTCCGCCCCTCCCTCCATAGTCCTGACACACACACACACACGTTTGTTAGCACACACACACACACACACACACACACACACACACACGTCTTTGTTTCTTTTTAAGCACACACACGTTTGTTTGTCCGTTTGTAAGCACACAAGCACACACACACATACACACATTTGTTTGTTACATTCCACAAACACACACTCTGGTATACATTTCTTATCACAGATCTGATTATCAATTATTCATTTATCGCTGTTTAACAGCTGCACTGAGGTTGGAATAAAGCTGCATTAGGTTCTGTTTGTTTTAAATTTTGGGACACAGAAACGTTTGCCTGAAGGTAAGAGTTGGTAATAATTTGACAGCGTATGGCTGCTGTCAATCATACCCCTGGAAATACTGGGGGGTTCGTTTACTTATTTTGGTTGTAGTTGCTTATTTTGTGTTCAAATCATGCCTTACTGAATTGTAAGTAACTGCACCAAAACCCATTGGCAATGATAGAAATTAACTGGATCTTACTGGATGCCGGTCTTGAAGCAGGACGTAACTGCACTAATACTCAATGACAATGTTAAAACTTAACTGAGTTTCAATTTCAGTTTCAGTTTCTCAAGGAGGCATCACTGCGTTCAGACAAATCCATATACGATACACCACATCTGCTGGGCAGATGCCTGACCAGCAGCATAACCTAGCGCACTTTGTCAGGCCTTCAGTGCATGCCTATACATTTGTGTACCAATCAGAGTGGATTTCTTCTACAGAATTTTGCCAGAGGACAACACTCTCGTTGCCTTGGGTTCTTTTTCAGTGCGCCAAGTGCGTGCTCCTCGCAGAACCTTGGTTTATCGTCTCATCCACATGACTTAAACGCTCAGTTTGATTTTCCAATCAAACCTGGAAGAAAGCGTCACAGAGGGATTCAAACCCAGACCCTAATGGGGTCTGTATTGGCAGAAGAGCGTCTTATCATTCTGCTACAAACTCCTTGAATTAACTCTCTCCATACGAACGGCGAAAGGGACGACATTAACAGCGTTTCACCCCAATTACCACCATCAAAATATTGCAAGCGGAAGGCTCTTATACTGAAGAGGTGAATGTTGACAGAGAATACCACAATTCTGACGACGGAAGCTAAAGGTTGGGTCATTCAGACACCCACTGGACATCCGAGGGGTCTGTGTAGAGGAGAAGAGAGGACTGGCCGTACTGAGTGAGTTAACCCAATCTTACTGAATGCCATTCTTGAAGTAGGACTTGAAGAGAGAGCTCTCATGTCCCTGGACCTCTCGGTGTTGCACCGGTTTGTCGTCCAGAAGCGTGTCCAGTTCCACCGTCTTGTAGGCGGCTGTTCCATACTCATCCTGTACGTTGTCATCACCATTATCATGTCGTTGGTGATGATGGATGAAATTAGAAATCAATGTTATTCCTTATCATTATTATTGGTTGTTGTTTTTTTAAACTAAACCTGTCATTGTATATCAGAAAGTATCATTACTATTTCACACCATTGCAGCTGACTGTAATTGTCAGTAACTGTGTTCATAGTCTTTGGCAATGTTAGAAATTAATATCACCAATCATTATAATTACTGTAACTGCGACTATAGTAAATGTCACTGTTACATTTTTTTTTCACCTGTAAATAATAAGGGGGTGGTAGATGAGCAGATAACCAGCAAACACTTAAAGAGTTCTAAATATCTAATTGTCTCCCATGGACTGTAAAACAGATAAAGCATTATAGTGTTCATTTATATATCTTGAAATAAAAACAAAACAAAACAAACAAAAAAGAAATGATTAATTTAGTTATTTTCTAAGATAAGAAAAAAACACATTAACTACTGGATTTTGCAGATTATCAATCATTTTCTTAAAATTTGTATTCATTCAATTTCTTTCCAGTCCTATAATTTACTGTCACTCACTTCTGCAACAATTTGTCACTTACTGAAGTAAAACTCCAGACACTTTTCTTTTGCTTGTTCTTATTCAGGTAACCATTGAACAGAACCCTGTTGTGATTTTTTTCTTTTCTCAAAAATATGTATGAACGTTTTGAAGATTAAGTTGAAAAAAAAAAGGTTATTATATGAGGAACTGAATTTTGGTTTTAAAAGCAAGAGGTGTAACATTTTATTAGGAATTGTGTTGTCTGTCTGCTGCTCCTGAATGGGAGGAGTTGTAATGATAAAACACCCAAAATGAGTTAAACTAACATTAATTTTTCATTCAAAATCCTACCAGCATTCACATTTTGCAGGTGGATGAAAAGGTAATTTGGGTCAACTATATCAAACCACTTCAAAAGTGCAACTTTGAAACAATTCTTTCCATCGGATAGTTGAATCCACATTATCAATAATGTCTAACTAAACATATCAAAACAATAAATCAAATTTGTACAAGACTGGTTCAAAACTCTGCACCACTGTCTTTTAATTATCATGCTTTTCTGAAAGGGCTGAAGACACAAACACATTTTGAAATCACGCCTATCAAGGTTTTAGTTTCCACTTCATGGTTTGAAACTATTGTTTAATATCTTACCATCTATCATTTTGAAACAAAAACATTATAAGAAAAAAAAATCTTAATTTTCAATATTCCGTCCACATAAAAAAATTAAATAATCAGAAATTTATAGCAAATGCTCTTAGCACTGGTGGAGCAAAAAAGTATCATTTTACCTGAGTGCTGTTTTTGCCAATCCAGAAATGGACATCATGGTAAAGTTCTTCTGACTCTTCATCCTTGTAGGTCTGCAATTTGAATCAGTTTCAGTTTCAGTAGCTCAAGGAGGCGTCACTGCATTCGGACAAATCCATATACGCTACACCACATCTGCCAAGCAGATGCCTGACCAGCAGCGTAACCCAACGCGCTTAGTCAGGCCTTGAGAAAAAATAAATAAATAAATAAGGGGTGATTAAATAATAGATAAATACATAAAAGATAACTACTACCACTACTAATAATATGTATAAGGTGCAAAAATTTGATGAAGTCAACTATAAGCGTACATAAATAAATAAATAAATGAATATAATATTAAAAAAAAGTAGTAGTAATAATAATAATAATAAAGAAATAAATAAGTAAAAAAAAAGAGACAACAACGATGATAAATAAGCAAATAAATGTAAAACTAAAATAAATAAATTTAATTTGAATCAACTGTTATTCATATATCACTGATAATCACATTTGTAGCATGTCCCTGGAATTTAGAGTTCGAAGAAGATGGCTTTGTTTTAAAGAATAGTAATTCTAATATCCACATATTGTTTAAAAGAGACAAATCTAATACAAATCTTGTTTGAAGGAAGGTAGTTCTGATAATATTTAATTAAAATACACAAGCAGCACAGCTGTAGGAGTCTGTCTTTCACTTTTTTTTTTTTTTTTTTTTTTTTTTTTTTTTTTTTGCGTTCATGGGCTGCAACTCCCACATTCACTCATATGTATACGAGTGGGCTTTTACATGTATGACCGTTTTTTACCCCGCTATGAAGGCAGCCATACTCCGTTTTCGGGGGTGTGCATGCTGGGTATGTTCTTGTTTTCCATAACCCACCAAACGCTGACACGGATTACAGGATCTTTAACGTGCGTATTTGATCTTCTGCTTGCATATACACACGAAGGGGGTTCAGGCACCAGCAGGTCTACACATATGTTGACCTGGGAGATCGGAAAAATCTCCACCCTTTACCCACCAGGCACTGTTACCGAGATTCGAACCCAGGACCCTCAGATTGAAAGTCCAACGCTTTAACCACTCGGCTATTGCGCCCGTCATCTTTCACTTCTCTCATCTTCCTCCACCTCTATCATCTTCCAATATCAGTTATCTCTCATCTTCCTCCACCTCTATCATCTTCCAATATCAGTTATCTCTCATCTTCCTCCACCTCTATCATCTTCCAATATCAGTTATCTCTCATCTTCCTCCACCTCTATCATCTTCCAATATCAGTTATCTCTCATCTTCCTCCACCTCTATCATCTTCCAATATCAGTTATCTCTCACCTTCCTCCACCTCTATCACCTTCCAATATCAGTTATCTTATTTTCACACTACAGTCTAAAGACGAAGACATCCTGCAAAGAAATGGATATAACTTGTGTAGTCGTCTGCATAGCAACGTCTTTCCACTTTAAGTGATGTTAGACAGCAAAAAAAAAAAAGGGGGGGATGGAGGGAGCAGTGGGGGGGAGAAGGGTGTGTGTGTGTGGAATAGGAAATTTTCTATCTAAAATTACGTTTAAATAACATACTTACCGTGACCCAACTAGTGCAGACTCTGGCAGGGGTCTGACATTCCTGACTCTGGCACAGGTCTGACATTCCTGTCCTGTGCAAACTACTATCCGCCTATGCGGAGAAAACAAAAGTACTACGGCCGATAACCTCCCGGAAGTAGGTAACCTCCCCTTTGTCCCGCTGGCTAGCACCCTCTTTTTCCGGCAGCCATCATGACTCCTGTTCCTGTGCTCTTCATACAGCTAAGTTTTTTTCGTATTTTCTGTCTGTCGATTCTCTGGCGTTCTTGTTTTTTGTCAAATTTTGTCTTCAACCAGGTCACATAATTATATGGTTCAATTGGGAGATCGGGCTAAAATTAAATGCGCGATCACAATTGATTAGCGGACACTCTGGGCCCTGTATTTCTGGCCCTAGCATAACAGTGTGTATGCGTGCATGCTTCTAATTCAGGTAAGCATAGAACAGAACTCTGTAGTTACTTAGTTTTATCCTGCCCAGCTTTATCCTGCAAGAATCTGCCTTAATCTAGTTAAATTACTGTACATATTTAATTGTTTGATAGTTTCCAGTTCATAAACATTCTTTATAACTTGTGTGTTCATTTGTATATTGTACATAAAGAAAAAAAAGTTCTTAAGACACACAAACACAACCATACACAAGAGTCTGTAACTCACACTCACACACACTGTATGGTCACACATGCATGCAAACACATAGGTGCCTGCACAAACACATGCATAAATACACAGTAAATGACACACAAATTCATTATTCTTCATTCTATTTAACACTTTTACTCATGCCCACCAATGCAAGAACAGACAAACACATATGCTGACCATGGAATAAATCATAAAGTCAAATGCATGAACAAACACATATAATGAACATGAAATAAATCACAAAGTCAGAACAGAATAACATACACCCAGTCAATACGCGCGACTGGTTTCTGTAACAATTACCTTGTTCATAAACAGGAACAGCGATCAATAAACTTCCTGTGTGTTTGAGTTATTTCCCTTTATGTTTCTATGCGATGTCTTCCAGGTAAATAACAGTGGATTAAAATGATGGCAACTCGTTTAATGGCCGGAGCGTTACAATCCAAAACATGTACAACTGATCAATAGTACACAACATGAAAACACTCAACATTTTCTGCTTACATTCAGGATGATATAGGAGTCTCCATTGTAGAATTCACCGTAGTCTTCCTCTGGCCAATCCTTGACTTCGAATTGCTGAACACACAAAAGTTTGTTGTTTTTTCATATCAGTAATTAACAATTTCACTCAGAAATAATAACCTTCACAGAAGTGTTATGTCTAAAACTTGGCAGAAAAACATGCATGCTGATATACACACGTATACAGAAACACTGACAAAAATCATACACTGTGACAGCAACATATACACAACCCCCGACACAAATGTGCACAAAGAAACATGCACACATATATTATACATTCCCGTGACATTCAAAAACGTGCAAATCAATCCTTGCCACCAGTTCACGTTATCACTTACATCTCTATCTCTATTTCTGTCACAGAAAGTTGCACTCAAATCAATCCAGCTTTTATTTTCCCCCCTCCCTGAGTAGTCTTCTGAACAGCAATAATAGAAATCAAGTGGCTGGAAAATTAGTTCGCAACATAAAACAAAGTCCTTGTAAAATAGTTATTAATAATGATGTGCATGAAAATGCTAATGTCTAGAATACTACTGGAGCTACATTTCTTTGGAATATATGTGTCTATGCATATACCAAAGTATAAGAGTGTGTGGGTGTGCGTACGTATGCATGTATGCATGTGTACATTGGGTACACTTCATCAACATATTTCAATCAACCAAAGACTATTTTTTACCCTGCTATTGCTTTTGGAGAGCTAAAAAAATAAAATAAAATAAAATAAAAAACACCTTGGATATTTCTAGTCTTTTGTGTGTGAATAAATCACAATTTTGCATTATTTTCTCCAGATTGACTCCCTTTGGTTTTCTTTTGTGTGTATTTTTTTCATCTTTATTTTGTCTTATCTGTCATGCACTGTTAAAGCTATGTATAAATAAAAAAAGGATTTCTTTTTGCCCATAAAATTACATTAAATCTAACATACTGATCACGACCCACTGCTGCAGACTCTGGAAGGGGTCTGATTCCTATACTGTGCAAAGTACTTCTCCACAAATGCAGAGAAATTGAAAGCAGCTGTACTCCCAAAAACAGAGTATGGCTGCCTGCATGGCGGGGTAAAAACGGTCTTACACATAAAAAGCCCACTCTTATACATACGAGTGAACATGGGAGTTGCTGCCCACAGACAAAGAAGAAGAAAGTAGCTGTGGGTAGTAACCTGTCTAAATACATGACCTTTGTACTTCGTACCTAAACAACACTTTTTTTTTTATTTTCTTTTTCTATTCTTCATCAATTTCTTTATAAATAAGTTTACCTCAATCTACCTGCATACCTAAGCAGCGCTTTTAAAAAAAAATTTCATTTTTTAATACAAATAACTTTACCTTGATCCACCTGCGTACCTAAGCAGCACTGGATTTTTTTTAATGTATATGATTTTTTAAAAAATAACGTTACCTCGATCCGCCAGATCTTCAGGCCAGGTTCTTGTCCAGCTCCCTGCCATGCTGGCTCTTGCTCTGCCGACTCCTCTGCAACAGTGCAGTGACTGTTACATTAAACACGCTCACTCCTCTGGCTGTCTCATTAACAACCCCACTCCTCTGCAACAGTGTAGTGACTGTTGTATCAAATACCCTCCTCTACAACAGTGCAGTGGCTGTTACATTAAACATCATCACTCCTCTGGAATTTACATCAAACACCCTCACTCCTCTACAACAGTGCTGTGTCTGTTACATTAAACACCCTCACTCCTCTGGCTTTTACATTAAACATCCTACTTGAACATCCCCACTCCCTCTAGCTGTTACATCAAACACCCTCACTCCTCTACAACAGTGCTGTGTCTGTTACATTAAACACCCTCACTCCTCTGCAACAGTGCAGTGGCTGTTACATTAAACAACCTCACTCCTCTGCAACAGTTGCTGTGGCTGTTACATTAAACAAACTCACTCCTCTGCAACAGTGCTGTGGCTGTTACATTAAACACCCTCACTCCTCTGCAACAGTGCAGTGGCTGTTACATTAAACATCCTCACTCCTCTGCAACAGTGCAGTGGCTGTTACATTGAACATGAGCACTCCTCTGCAACAGTGCAGTGGCTGTTACATTAAACATGATCACTCCTCTGCAACAGTGCAGTGGCTGTTACATTAAACACCCTCACTCCACTGCAATAGTGCAGTGGCTGCTACATTAAACACCCTCACTCCTCTGCAACAGCGCAGTGGCTGTTACATTAAACACCCTCACTCCTCTGCAACAGCGCAGTGGCTGTTACATTAAACACCCTCACTCCTCTGCAACAGCGCAGTACATGGCTGTTGCATTAAACACCCTTACTCCTCTGCAACAGCGCAGTGGCTGTTACATCAAAAACCCTCACTCCTCTGCAACAGCGCAGTGGCTGTTACATTAAACACCCTCACTCCTCTGCAACAGTGCAGCGGCTGTTACATTAAACACCCTCACTCCTCTGCAACAGTGCAGTGGCTGTTACATCAAACACCCTCACTCCTCTGCAACAGTGCAGCGGCTGTTACATCAAACACCCTCACTCCTCTGCAACAGTGCAGTGGCTGTTACATCAAACACCCTCACTCCTCTGCAACAGCGCAGTACGTGGCTGTTACATTAAACACCCCCACCTTTCCCTGCCTAAATAAGCATCTTTGCGTTCTCTCCACATAAACACCTTTCCCCAGATAATCACAACCCTTCACCCCCAAATAAACATTTTCCCTTCATGCTCGCAACACTGCAAATATAAACACCTCTGAACTTTTCTCTTTTTTGGATTTCCACCAATTCTCATTTGGCTTGAAATCCCCAAATAAACACATTCCCCCATTTACTTACAACACTCTCCCCAAACAAACACATTTCGTTAGATGCTCATATCCCCACACCCACCCCCTACACACCCAGATATGCCTCTCTACAAAATAAAGATATTATTAAAATAAAGTTCCCCAAGTGTTAGAACTGTTCATCACTATCAAAGTATGCTAGTTTTCTCACTTTTTAAATGCCTACACGTTCCACAGAAACCAAAATCAAATGCATCTTGCTTTGCTGCACTGAGCGTGTTGTATCGCTCTACACTAAACTAAATAACACTATTGTGCATTATATGTTGCATTGCACTGCACAGGGTTGTATGGATGATGACAGCTGGCGCGGGGGCAGAGCTGTGTTTTTATCGTAAGGTTCTGCGCTGTGGCTAATTGCACTGCATTGTTCTATAATTGTATCACATTCATGTGACATCATACTGCACGGTATGTGCCAGTTTGTTTCTATGTAGTATCACATTATACTGCATTGCATAAGCTAGTTTGTCCTACACTGTATTGTCCCACATTGTATTACACTGTGTTGCACTCTGCATGCTAGTCAGCTCTGAATTACAGTGTACTGCACTATGTATGCTAGTTTTGTATTTGTATTTCTCTTTTTGTCACTACAAATTTCTCCTGTGCTGAGCCCTGGACACAGGAAATGAATCCACTGCCTTCCTGTGCCGAGCTCTAGACACAGTGGATATGAATCCAACGCCCTCCTGTGCTGAGCCCCAGATACAATGGATATGAATCCACTGCCTTCCTGTGCTGAGCCCTGGACACAGTGGAAATGAATCCAGTCCTAGACACAGCGGAAATGAATCCAGTCCTAGACACAGCGGAAATGAATCCACTGCCTTCCTGTGCTGAGCCCTGGACACAGTGGAAATGAATCCACTGCCTTCCTGTGCCGAGCCCTAGACACAGCGGATATGAATCCACTGCCTTCCTGTGCTGAGCCCTAGACACAGTGGATATGAATCCACTGCCTTCCTGTGCTGAGCCCTAGACACAGTGGATATAATCCACTGCCTTCCTGTGCTGAGCCCTAGACACAGTGGAAATGAATCCACTGCCATAACAGATATAAAAGGCTATAGGACCGTCAGCATGTGCTTCGAAGTGAATTATTCTAATTTTTGTTCCCTCACTTTTCACTTGCTTTTCCTCGTCAGACCCAAAGTTGGCAAGGTTGGTGTCCTTCCAGTCATACTTCTTGGCTTTGACCAGACCTGAAACATCCGTCCACTGATTATCAACATGAATGAGCGAGTGAGTCTTTTGGTTACCTTGTTTTCACAGTAGTGATATGAGACAAACCCACACTCATGTACACATGTGTACAGTTCCACAATCAAACACATGGACACAGACACACACTCTCAAAACACACACACACACACACACACACAAACATACACTGAACAAACAAATCATAATAACAGTAATAACAAACATTTATACAATTACATCTACAACAACAAAAAAACAAGAAACATTAGTAATAATTATAACAACAAAAAATAGTGTTCAACAGGACTTAAACCAAACCCGTTTGTGAACAGGGGAGTTTTAGAATCAATCTATTGTCATCTTTTCATCATTACCATTTGTTAATAGTTTTGAATCAAAAAGAAATCTGATCTCTTCATCATCTGCAATCACTCCTCATGTCATTCATCAGTTTCAGTTTCAGTTTCAGTAGCTCAAGGAGGCGTCACTGCGTTCGGATAAAACCATATACGCTACACCACATCTGCCAAGCAGATGCCTGACCAGCAGCGTAACCCAACGCGCTTAGTCAGGCCTTGAGAAAAAAACAACAACAAAAAACAAAAAAAACAACAACGGGGGAATAAATAATAGATAAGCTTGCATAAATAAATAAATAAATAAATAATAATTATAATATAGAAAAAGGTAGTAGTAATAATCAGTTAACAAATAATTACACAAAGTGTGTGTGTGTGTGTGTGTGTGTGTGTGTGAGTGTGTGTCCTTGTGTGTGTGCACGTGTGTGGGAGTGCATTTTTCTTCTTCACTTTATAACTGATTGATGCATTATTGTAGAACACTGAGAAATTTTAAAAAGCCATTTTTTTTCCTTCTTCTTGGTATTATTATTATTATTATTTCAGAGTCATCAAAGGTGGAGAATCTCATGATACACTGTTTTCTGCTATCTTTTTTTTTTTCCTTTCTAAACGTGAAACACACAGCATTTTCCTCTCTGTAACAATATAATCATTGTGAAGACAATAAAATAAACTTCATAAGAAAAGTAATATTGAAAGGTACACGTTATAAAATACCTTTAGGCATTTTGATGTAGGAACCGTGTCACTATGCGCAAGAGTGATCCGGAGTGTGTAGACAGTGTCTGAAACGCACAAGCAAAATACAACATGAAGTATTGTGGAAAATCACAGGTTTTTACATCAGTAACAATAACAACAATAATGTGTGGTTTATGTACTTAATTTGCAGGTATAAGCAACAACAACAACAAAAAGCACAAACATCAAAATAAAAGCATCACATGCATGCATCTATGTACACACAGACACAGACACACAGATACAGACACAGACACACACACACACACACAGACTTTCATCAATACCATACAGACCACATTAACTCCACAGCTACACACGCTCAACAAGAAGCTATCGCCCACATGTCTTTCCATCATGTTGTTACAACTAATAATTGCTGTGACAGAAAAAATGTGTTGTCAACCTGTGTCATCCGATCAGCACCAATGGAAACAGACTGCCATGATTACAGAAATCTGGTACGTCAGCAAGCATGAGTCAGGTTTATGATCTGATGGCACATGCAGCAAATCAATGAACAGGTGAAACGAACCGCACGCACACGCATTCATGCATGCACACACATGCACACATACATTAAAGTATATACACACACACACACACATGCATGCACGCACACATACATGCACATGTATGCAATTAGAGCTATTTTCTACTTCTTCTTCTTCTGCGTTTGTGGGCTGTAACTCCCACATTCACTCGTATGTACACAAGTAGGCTTTAACATGTATAACTGTTTTTACCCCACCATGAAGGGAGCCATACTCCTTTTTTCAGGGGTGGGTGGGAAAGGAGGGATGGGGTGCATGCTGGGTATATTCTTTTTTCCATAACCCACCGAATGCTGACATGGATTACAGCATCTTTAACGTGCATATTTGATCTTCTGCTTGCTTATACACACAAAGGGGGTTCAGGCACTACCAGGTCTGCACATATGTTGACCTGGGAGATCGGAAAAATCTCCACCCTTTAAACACCAGGTGCTGTTACCGAGATTCAAACCCTGGACCCTCAGATTGAAAGTCCAACGCTTTAACCATTTGGCTATTGCACCTGTCAGCTATATTCTACAAGATGGATAATATCCACATATTTTTCCTGGCTTGTATAAGATCATATGTCCCCCAATATAACTGACAAAGCACCACTGAAATCTGAGGAAGGCCAAATGAAAACTGACCAAATTAAGCGCATTTCAATGAGTCAATAACATTTCAGCCATGTACGGTATAAAGAATCTGTCAAAAGAGAACAAAATCACTATGGTACTGAATGGATTTTTTTTCTCAAGGCCTTACTAAGCGCATTGGGTTGCGCTGCTGGTCAGGCATCTGCTTAGCAGATGTGGTGTAGCGTATATATGGATTTGTCCAAACACAGTGACACCTCCTTCAGTAACTGAACTGAACTGAAATGCAGTCATTATAGCTACATACAATTATCGTTCACATTCACGCTTGCTGACATTTGCCGGCTGATTATCCTGAAGCCAGACACCATTTAATCAGTGCACCATTATGTAACATTCCACAGTTAAGTGTTGCTGACTAACTGAATCAATATTTTCGGGGCAGCCGCCAGTTGTAATTAATTGGTTAGACTGGCTCAGCAAGCCTCCCTGCCCTGTCTCAAATCTGACAGCAAGTAGTGAAGTACACATATCGTTGTTTCATAGTTCTTTGAGCATAACAACTTTGCACCATCCCTGAAAATTGAATATGGATGCTTCAAATTTCATGGTTTAATCTTTCTTGGCTTACAATTTACTCATATTTTTTTTCCTGGCTTGAGATTTTCTGTTAATCATTCACTTGGCTGCACAGAGAGGCTGAGACATTGTTGAAACTGGTATCCTTTCGTACAGAATTTGTTCACACCAAATCCGATACATAGACATTTACTGATTGCGGCACTTTTTAAATTTTTTAATGCTATTGACATTCACTGTTGCTTTCTTGAAAGAAAAAAGACATTTGTAACTGAATAGTAAATACTGCAACATTATAGTGAATACAGTTACATCATATCAAATTACTTCACAGTTCATTAACCTGGCAAATTAATTCATAGTTTGTTAACCTGGCAAACATGTAGAAATGTGAGTTTCAGTTGAATCATGTGAACAGCAAGTTCAAATGGAATATCAGCAAAATAAGAGAGTGAGAGAGGGCATATTTTGTCACATAAGGGAGAGAAAGAGAAAGTGAGAGAGACAGAGATACACACAGAGAGACAGAGAACACATTCCAGTGCTTCGTGGGTTGTTCTGCACAAAGTATACATTTGATCGCTGATAAATCGACCACCTGGGAACAAAAAATGTTTAAAAGTCAACTTAACCAAGGTCTGACTTCTCCAAGATATGCTGATCAGTCAATCTTTTCTGAAATAAGGATGACATCCATGGAATGGAAAGTTATCTCCCCTCACCCCCCTCACGCTCTCCCCCCCCCCCCCTATTTTTTTCAGATGCCTGACCAGCAGCATAACCCAACCCGCTTAGTCAGGCCTTGAGAAAAAAATAATAAAATGAATTAAATAAATAAATAAATAAAATTAAATTAAAATTAAAATATTAAAATAAAATAACAAAACAAACAAACAAAATAAATAAATAAATGAATAAATGAATAAAATAAAAAGAAATAAGTAAATAAATAAATAAATAATTGATAAATACATAAAAGACAACTACTACTAATAATGATAATATTTATAAGGTGCAAAAACTTGATGAAGTCAACTGTAAATGTACAAAAAAAAAAATAAATATAATAAAATAAAAATAAAAAGTAACGTCATGGCAAGCGATCCTGGGAAAGTATGATGTATCATATGTGTGTGTGTGTGTGTTGAGTTATTGTGTGTGATGTTGTTGTGTGTGTAGACATGTACATGAATAGTGTTTGGCTGGATGACTGTACAGGGATATACATACAAGCAGTCATTATAGATTTTATGCATCTGTTTTTACATTGTGCAGCAGGTTGTACAGCTGAATATGCTTTACACAAAAAGGAGCTCTTTAATTATCTATTCTTCTACTTCTTCTTCTTCTTAGTATTATTATTAATATTATTATTATTATCACTGTTATTCTTATCATCATTGTTATTGTTATTACAATCATCATCACCTTTATCATCATTGTAATTATTATGTTTATATTCATTATTATCAAGTGACATGTTATCAGTGATCCTGACAGCAGAGCAGACACAGACTGTCTGTAGTTACTTCAACAGACAGCAGAGCACACACACACTGTCTATGGTCACTTCAGAGATATAGGACAATGATCACAAGTTATCAGTGATCCTGACAGCACAGCACACACAGACTGTATATAGTTATTTAGCCTGTCTATAGTTACTTCAACTAACAGCACAACACACACAGTCTATAGTTACTTAGCCTGTCTACAGTTACTCCAACTGACAGCACAGCACACACAGACTGTCCATAGTTACTTAGCCTGTCTATAGTTACTTAGCCTGTCTACAGTTACTTCAACTGACAGCACAGCACACACAGACTGTCCATAGTTACTTAGCCTGTCTATAGTTACTTAGCCTGTCTACAGTTACTTCAACTGACAGCACAGCACACACAGACTGTCCATAGTTACTTAGCCTGTCTATAGTTACTTAGCCTGTCTACAGTTACTTCAACTGACAGCATAGCACACACAGACTGTCCATAGTTACTTAGCCTGTCTATAGTTACTTAGCCTGTCTACAGTTACTTCAACTGACAGCATAGCACACACAGACTGTCTATAGTTACTTAGCCTGTCTACAGTTACTTAGCCTGTCTACAGTTACTTCAACTGACAGCTAAGCACACACAGACCGTCTATAGTTACTCCAACTGACAGCACAGCACACACAGACTGTCTATAGCTACTTTGCCTGTCTACAGTTACTTAGCCTGTCTACAGTAACTTCAACTGACAGCACAGCACACACAGACTGTCTATAGTTACTTAGCCTGTCTACAGTTACTTAGCCTGTCTACAGTAACTTCAACTGACAGCACAGCACACACAGACTGTCCATAGTTACTTAGCCTGTCTATAGTTACTTAGCCTGTCTACAGTTACTTCAACTGACAGCAGAGCACACACAGACCGTCTATAGTTACTCCAACTGACAGCACAGCACACACAGACCGTCTATAGTTACTTCAACTGACAACACAGCACACACAGACCGTCTATAGTTACTTCAACTGACAGCACAGCACACACAGACTGTCTACAGTAACTTCAACTGACAGCACAGCACACACAGACTGTCTACAGTTACTTCAACTGACAGCAAAGCACACACAGACTGTCTATAGCTACTTAGCCTGTCTGTAGTTACTTCAACTGACAGCACAGCACACACAGACAGTCCATAGTTACTTCAGAGATACAGAACAATGAACACACCAGTGCCCTGTGACATGTACCGTTTTCCTTCTGCTGTGGGTGTAGACGTGTAGACCTAATGACACTGCAGTCAGTGTGGGCCTGGGTCTCCAGTGTGTCATGTAGCCTACCCCCCCCCCCCTTCCCACCTCCCCTCCCAACACACACACACATACCCCCCCCCTCCCACCCCACCCCACCCCATACAACAGCAGAGATGGTCGTAAGAATTCCTGTGGACTGACTCATGTGTTGAAATTAAAAAAAAAAAGAAAAAAAAAAGGGTGTCTGTAACTGTCAATATGTGCAAGCTGCTCTTTGTCGTTGGGTCATCTAAATCCTTTTCCTCCCCACTATCCCATCCTGTTCCCTTTTTCTGTCCTCCCCCTCCCCCCTATCCCTTTAACACACACACGCACACACACACACTCTCACACACACACACATACGCATACAAAATATGCATGTTATGAGATACATGTGTACATTGACAGACATGCATGCACACACACATACACATGCGCGCGCGCACACACACACACACACACACACACACACCCCACCACCACCACCACCACCACCACCACCACTAGCACACACATACACGCTCAGCACCACCACCACCACCAAAATCACCGCCAGCACACACACACACACACACACACACACACAAAACACACACAACACACACACACACCACCACCACCACAGACACACACACACCACCACCACCACCAGCACAGACACACACACACAAAGAAGCTGATTCTTTTTCCCCCTCTTGTTACAACTTTTTATGAAAATTGTGTGAGTCATTCACAAGCTACAGGATTTTGTTAGATTTTGCAACACACATCTACTTAGTTTAATCTACAGGGGATAAATCAAGTTTTAGATTTCACAACAGAGTGGTGTTTAATCTTCAGGGGATGAATCAAAGTCCAGAAAATGTGAAGGCTGTTACAGTGTTGTCATAGAGTACAGGATGAGGCAATAACAGACCTTAGGTGTGAAAATATATTAAGAGAGAACGATATAGCACAGTTATCTGTATCTGTGTGTGTGAACTATGACTGCATACACATAAGTGTGTGTGACTTTGTGTGTGTATGTGTGTGTGTATTTGTGTGTGTTTATGTGTGTGTGAAAACTGATTGTACACATATGTGTGAATGAATAAATGTGTCTGAGCAAGTGAATGAAAACTGATTGTACACACATATGTGTGAATGAATAAATGTGTCTGAGCAAGTGAATGTGTGTGTGTGTAGTGTGTGTGTGCACCTTTGCATTTTGTCTGTGTGTGCAAATAGTGACACTTGCTGTGGCTTTGATAATTTCAACAGCTTACTCTAATCGTTTCATTTCTTAGAGAAACCACTTTGAATTCTGTCAGGAAAGCAAAATATCCCCATTGACTACAGCAGTTTTAACACATTTCCATTATCACGAGTTTTGGTGATTTAGGCTTAATGTACAGGGAGACAAAATGGATTAACCCCCTTGATGCTGAACCTTGGTGGAATGGGATTAGTGGCATGAATCTGGAGTGAAATTACAACTTTGTTTTGTCCATTCAAGCGATGTCATTGATTTTACTGAACAAAAATTACACAATCTGAAGAAGGGCACAGACAGAATGGCGACTTACATCCTGACATGAATGCTCAGTTCACCCCCAAAAACGGAGTACGGCTGCCTCCATGGCGGAGTAAAAAACGGTCATACACATAAAAGCCCACTCGTTTACATATGATCGAGTGAACGTGGGAGTTGCAGCCCACGAACGAAGAAGGAGAAGGAGAAGAAGTTTCAGTTCTGTTTTAGGGAGCTGACAGCCTTTCACTGACAGGCATACTCTTCAACAGCAATCAGGGAGCTAAACATGAACACGTCTGCCAGACAAAAGCTTCAGTCATGCCAGGCTTTGATGACGTGAATGCCCACTCTGAATGAAGCCTTGATGAAAGGGAACAGGAAGTACTGTTTCCTCCACACTACTGACACCAGTGGGTGCAAGGGTGACAACGCAGTGCGTCAGGAAGCCTGATTCTTCGTCACAGCAGAAACAGCATAACATGTGGCCGTCTCTTGGCCTGTGCGGCATGTGTGTCCCACTGGAGTAACATGCATGGCGAAGGGGTCATATTCAGTGGTAGTTTTTAAATGTATTTGCATATAGCTGTCTCCCGAGTTTGTAAAAATGTTTGTTCACATACTTCTTAAAATATTATGTTTAATGCATACTTTCTGTACCTGCATTTTTTATCCTTTTTTTATTATTCTATTTTATTTTTTTTTAAGAATTTCTGATAACTTGGAATAGGGTTTCTTATTCTGAAAATCAGTGTTTCTTAATGGATATGATAAAATCAAAACATATATCTTTTATGGCATCCAAGAATGTGATATTTTTTTTTTTACACATAATGCCACTGAAGAATTCATAAAAAAAAAAATGATGATTTTATCATAGCATCTTTCATTCGGAAATAGTGCTTCTTAGTTTTTCTTTAAGATACATGTTATTATTTCTTTTACCGGAAATAGCGCTTCTTCGTTTTCTTCAAAATACATGTCTTCCCTAACTGTGTTATAAAGCAAGCTGTTCAGCTTTTATCACTTTCATATTTTAATTCAATCTTTTAAGTTAAAATTTTGCTATGTTGCTATATATGTTAGACTTTTGGCTGAGAGACTGATTGGTGTGAGTGATGAGCCTTTGAATGCACATGTAATTTCCAATCGGATTAATAAAGATGTATTGTATTGTGTATTGTATTGTATTGTACTGTATTGTATTGTATGATGCCCTAACCTACTTGGTATGGGTTGACATGTGCTAAAGTTAGAAATCATCCTCGTCTTGCAAACGAGAGCCAACCTACAATGCTTCCGCCAATCATCAATGGCCCAGTGAGAGAGCTAACAAAGAAATGTTTGTTGTAAGCCCAGCAATATGCATCCTTGGAATCTGAGAAATGCACACAATAAGTAACATATCCAATTACACAGAAAATATACTGTGATATAATTCATAATGAAAGGGTTTTAAAATCAGAATCAGTCACATGAATACCACAAGTAAAAACTTGTATCAACACTGAGAATGATGCAAGATCAGAAAAAAGGAAAACAACCGGTCACCAGACATATCAGACATGTACTAACTGGCACTGACGACCAGCACACACACTCAACCATGATTCTGAAGCAGTGCCCTCCAACAGGCAGTTCTATGCACAGTCTGATTACAGTTGACAGCAATCACTTGCTTAGCATGATGTTGATAACCTGATTGTGTGTTAAGTGAAAAAACATAGTACGAGGAAATAAAAATGAATAAAACAGATTATACAAAACTAATAAAAGCCAACAGAATGTCAAAACAAATAACACAATAACACATCGGTAGGAATGAGACTAGAGACCGATGGAGGTAAATACATATAAAACAAAACAGTGTAACACACAGACTCCCCATCTCTCCATCTTTCCTCCTTTGTACCCTTTGTTTTGCAGTTGGTAGAATGGAGGTTTGTCTCTTTATTGTGCATTCTTTGTTTCTGCCTGACCTGCTGCAGAAAGTGAAACACTATTTTCCAGTACGGAATATGAAAATGGCTAGAATTTATATGTTTGAACTGTCAAAATCAGTGGCAAGTTTTCAAGTGTTAAATCTGTATCTCTGAAGTCTGACACTTACAGCTGATCATAGAAGATTGCACGAAAATTGGTGACATCAGATTGTCGACAAAATCCTTGATAGGAAGACGGAAGTTTACAAGTGTTATCAATTCAGTTAATGTCAGTAGTTCTTTCTGTCTTCAATTTTAGCTTGAAGGAATGTTATCAGACAACATACACACCAACAAGGAAATGTCCTTTGCCTCACTCTGGGACTATACAGTGTAGGGTGGCGGACGGGGGAGCCCTCCCTTTGGGGGTTGCACCAAATGATATGGAATAAGGTGCCGTGGACCCACATAGTCCAGGAGAAGGACAACTGTGATTTCAAACCCGGGCAGATGGAGTCCGTTAACCTCAGCAGGCAGTCCTTCCAAGAGAAGGAAAACTCCCAAGAGAAAACCCGGCCAACTGTAAACTGTTACCAGAACAGGAGATCACCGAAGACGGTGCCACAGTGGCCTCTTTAAGGGGCGTGATCTAGTCAAAACCGGCTGTGCATGCACTCTATGACACATGGCTACGCAGACAACATTAGACCGATGTGGTGTTGTCTTCCTGGACCATGGCCAGGGGGAGACGGTGCCGGGCCCTTAGCCTCAAAGGGGCCCATCCACTACTACCAAGCTCTGAGGGACGGCAGCCGATCTTCACCGGACGTCCGAGTTTGTGGCATCCCTCGGACTTCAACCCGGACTGCGTAGCTGTCGAACGCAAAAGAAAAGAAAGAAAGTCATTTGCACTGTTCAGTTTATTGTGTTGAATTTCCTTTTTGTCACAACAGATTTCTCTGTGTGAAATCCGGGCTGCTCTCCCCTGGCAGTGAGTGTTGTCACAGTGCAGCGCCAGGCATACAGAGTTGTTCTTTTCTCCTTTTTCTCTGTCTGCAGTTGTCTTTTCTTTACTATCAATTCTGTTTCAGTTTCTCAAGGAGGCGTCACTGCATTTGGACAAATCCATACACTTTACACCACATCTGCTAGGCAGATGCCTGACATCTGCATAACCCAATGTGCTTGTCAGGCCTTGAGTGCATGTATATATATTTGTGTACCTATCAAGAGTGGATTTCTTTTGACATAATTTTGCCAGAGGACAACACTTTTGTTGCTATGGGTTCTTTTTCAGTGTGCCACATGTGTGCTGCACATGGTCCTCGGTTCATCGTCTCATCCGAAGGACTAGATGCCCGGTCTGATTTTCCAGTCAAACGTGGGAGAAGGGGTGAGAGCGGGGTTTGAACCCACACCCTCACGGACTCTCGACACTGGCAGCTGAGCGTCTTAACCATTCTGCCACCTTCCTCCTCAAAATGGATATCATACAGAATTTTGCCAGAGGCAACCCTTCTGGTGCTGCGGGTTCTTTTACATGCGCTAAATGCATGCTGACGGGTGCAATAGCCGAATGGTTAAAGCGCTGGACTTTCAATCTGAGGGTCCTGGGTTCGAATCTCGGTGACGGCGCCTGGTGGGTAAAGGGTGGAGATTTTTCCGATCTCCCAGGTCAACATATGTGCAGACCTGCCAGTGTGTATGCACACGCAGAAGATCAAATACGCACATTAAAGATCCTGTAATCCATGTCAGCGTTCGGTGGGTTATGGAAACAAGAACATACCCAGCATGCACACCCCCGAAAATGGAGTATGGCTGCCTACATGGTGGGGTAAATAAAAAACAAACAAACGGTCATACACGTAAAAATGTTACATGTCTGTCTGAGTGTGTATGTGTGTGCATTTGAAATGTGATTGAATGACACAGGAAACGAATGATGAGCGCCCAGTGGCAGCCGTCAGTCGGCTCTACCCAGGTAGGCAGCCTGTGGTGCAAATGTCCCCGTGTTTGTAAAGCGCTTAGAGCTTGGTCTCTGACCGAGGATAGGCGCTATAGAAGTATCCACATCAATCAATCAATCATGCTGCACATGGCGAATTCTGTTTATCGTCTCATCCTGAAGATGATGTGCATGCACAGGCATACCAGCAGGTCTTTGGAGCATGTTGCATTTGTCATGGTAATATCATGAACCAGTTCACTGCTTCCCTGTGGGGTGCATTAGTTTCAATCCCTGCACAATACTCTTCTGGTCAAAATGCGTGTTTCCGTTATCCACTGTTACGCTTGATTAGGAACAGTGCAAGCACTGTAGTGTCGGCTGCTCAATGTTTTTCTTTGACACTGGAGGAAAGATCAGTTGTGTAATTTATATTTGATCTTATTATACCGGTAATTCTTGATATGCTGAAACTTTGAAGTTTCTGTTTATCATGTCTGGTTATAACTGTAGCAGTAATTTGTATAAACTGGTCAAATGATGCTTTGATTTCATTGGACTGATTAAACCGACAGATGGACTGATAAACCGACTGATGGACTGATAAACCGACTGATGGACTGATAAACCGACTGACCTCCACAGTACTTCTCACTTATTAGTCACTATATTGCAATGTGAAACGGCAGATTTTATCATACAGTAATTAACTAATGACAATAACTTGAATACGTTTAACATTCTAAACCATGCTTTTTAATGAACAAATAATTTCTGTTTCTATCATATGGTGGTTAACTACTGACAAAAGTTCAACATTCTCGTGTTTTTTGATGAACAAATAACTTCTGTTTAGCCATGAATATTGTTTCCATGGAGGTTTAAATCATTATCCTTTTTTCCATTCTGGTTTGAAAAGAATTGAAGAATACTGAACCTTTTTGCTGTGGAACCCCCCCACCCCCCACCCCCCTCAGCTAAATCAACCATGATGTTGACCTGGACAAGATGTTAGTCTTACCAGGCAGAGCTCGTGCAATAGCAGTTACCGCTCGTCAGTCCCAAAACATAAATCACTGTCGTGAGTGTGTGCTCCTCTGTCGGCATACTGGACATTCCTTCGGCATTACAGCATGCCTGGCTGCCCACAGGGCTTTCGGTGGCTCTCACCGCATCCTTGTATATGTACGCTGTCGTATGTGTTGTGTGTGTTAACCGCCGGTTCGACTATGATGTGTCAGTGTTTTGTGAAATTATCTAAGCAGGTACTTTCACAAAGAAAGGTGTGTGTGCACGAGAGTGGGTACGTATCAGGTGTGTGTGTGTGAGTGTGTTTGGGGAGGAGAAAGGGGTGCGCTTGCTGGACTTGATGTTTATATTGGCTATCGGGTCTATCTTTTTTGTGACTGTGACACTATCTGCACAGTGAAATTCACCTGACGTGAACTGAATCCGAAAGAAAAAAAAAAGTAAAGACATCAAAACGTGCAAGCGAAACAGGGATCAATAAGCGCCTTTGTTTTCCTCCCGAGAGGAAACTGCAGGCACAGTACTTTCTGTATCACCAGCCCAGCAGCGGCTAGCCAACGCCCATCAACACAAATTAATTTACACGCAATCAACGGGTTATCGCTCTCAAAACACCACAACATGCGCTAAAGAAACGAACAGATATAGATCTATCTGTGCAGCACTGCCAACCGCAGAATAAAACCACTTGAGAAATAATCATCAACTCACCGATAGCGTTTCTGCAGCTTCTGTCGACAGGCAGACCACCAAGATTTCTCCTTTCTTCTGATCTTCCCGCAGTCAGACGAAACTTTGCACCACTTGCCAGGCGAGACCGTTCGCGGAAACCGACACGCCCGCGTACTGAGCACGCGCTCCGTGTACCAAACACTGGCTGTCAGTTCCACGACAGGCACGCGGCCCGCGTGCCAGTCACAGTCAACCGGTGTCGCAGTGCAGTTTGTGACCTGGCTTAGACTGTTCCACATGTGATTAATAATAATTAAAAAAATTTAAAGAAAAAAGATAAGTTAATGTATAAATGAATAAGTAGATATATGAATAAGAATAGACTGGTAGATAAATAAATGAATAGGCATAATTATAAACAAACCGTGAAAATAAATAAATGATCAAATAACTAAACAAGTAAATAACTAAAGAAGTAAATACATTAACTCTTAAAGGAAAAATTAACTTGTCAATAAAATCAAACTGAACGTTACAAACTTTACAAGATATATCAAAGTGGGTCATACAGCTCGCCTAGGATGGACACAAGCAATATAACTGTCACGTCGCCGGTCATGCACACAGTGTTTTGATTCATGTGTCAGTGTGGATTTTTCACACGCTCCAGCCACAACTGTATTGGGTTAAATTCACTTTGTGAAATCGTTTGTCCGCCGAGGACAGCGCCAGGCTGACAAAAGAATGCTATATAGCCGGCTGCTTGAGTTTAGCTTGACGACCGCTTAGCTGACGCCGTTTAACTCAGTGAAGTCAACTGAGTTGTTCAGGACTGTGGTCTGTCTTGCAACACAATGAACTCGACTACACATCTGCATTTATTAATCCACACACACACACACACACACACACACACACACACACACACACACAAATACATATATATGCGTGTGTGTGTGTATCAGTGTGTGCCAGTGTGTGTGTGTGTGTGTGTGTGTGTGTGTGTGTGTGTGTGTGTGAATGAATAGATAGACAGACAGACAGACAGACACTGAGACAGATAGATAGACAGACATATATATAGATAGATAGATAGACAGACAGACAAACAGACAGATCAAGCTCAAACGTGTACCACTACACAGTACCCGGCGAGGTGCCTCGATCCTCAGCCTGCATGCAGTGAGGCCTGAGAGTCTGGCTCAAGGAAATACCAAAGTGACTGATGCAGTCATCGACAGCTCCAGACTGAGTCAGTAAAGATGTTAGTGATCACTGATAGCAGTTACGTAAGGTAAACGCTCTGAGCTGAAAATTCAATTACTGAAACTCAGGTGGCTAGCCGTGGATGTACGTGAATGTGAAAGTGTTTTGTATTGCTGAAGTCGTGCCATTTCACTTACTGACCACCTTAATAATAATAATAATAATGGATACTTATACTGATAGCACACTATCCAGAAATCTGCTCTAGGTGCTTTACAAAAACGCTTTTGTTAACATAAAACATTATATCTATGTTATCATCATCATCATGGCCTGGCTTCGCTGACGAAGATCTATGTTACATACACACACCAAAATGTGACTACACACACACACACACACACACACACACACACACACACACACACACACTGTGACACACACACGCTGCATACATACATTTTAACATACATGTGTATCTAACAGCTACCCTAACACATACGCACACATAGGCAGGCACAAACTTACATAAACACACAATACACATTCATATAGGCCTACATGCATGTAGTTATGTACACATACATTTGTATACGCACATAGTCAAGCACACCTTGGCACTGGAAACAGCAGGTTGATGACTGACCGAAAACATACAAGTTCCATAGTGTTTTCTGATCTCAGTCAGGGTCATAATGGGCATTCACGGTACTGGTTGCCGGGCAGAAAACCGCTCTCTTGAAATTTTTATTTTCTCTCTTGGTGGGGAGGTTTTGAGAGGGAGGGGGGGGGTATAATACTTTGGCAACAGAGAGCGCAGACTTGGCAACCGAAAGTAACTAAGCTTACGTCAATCCCACCGCTGCACATGGTAACGGAGTCTGACTCACTGGGTATCTTCTAACTACCAAGCATGACAGAAATAATCTGGGTCCTGAAACTGAGTTCCTCCGGGAATAACAAGGATGCTGATTTAGCATTTAACGAGGAACTCGGTGTCTGTTGAAATAATAATTATTTCAGTGTACATGGGTTCCTGTATACAGGTACGCGAGTTTAGGTGTATACTGATATGTAAGTGGGCATAGATATGTATGTATGTATATATGTATAGTGTGTGTGTGTGTGTGTGTGTGTGTGTGTGTGTGTGTGTGTGTGTATCTCGGTTGTTGTTTTCTTTGTTTGTCTTTTTGTTGTTGTCGTTGTTGTTTTTTGCAATTTCCCCATAACTCGAATGTGTGCGTGCATATGGGAGATAAGATTCTCATATATTCATATTTTGCGATTTCTTTTTGTTGCAAAATATGGTGTACCTATTATAGTTCACAACCCCTTCAAATGGAGCTTTGGCCTGACTGAATAAAATTCTGATTCTCGGATTCTGTTTCTATCCACCAAGCATGGCAGAACTGAATAATCTGGGTCCTGAAACTGAGTTCCACCGGGTATAACAAGGATGCTGATTTAGCATTTTACGAGGAACTCGGTGTCTGTTGAAATAATAATGATGATGATGATTAATATGAAAAAAAAACAACAAAAAACCCTGACCATCATATCAGTGAAAGATGATAACGATACTCACTGTTTATGAGACGTCTGGATGAACTTTGGGCATACAGGTTGAACTTTTGTTTTGAAAAGAATGAATGAGTTTTGTTTTGTTTTTTTTAATGAATAAAAAAACTATATAAAAAAAAAGGAAGGAAAGAAAAAAAAAAGAGCACCACCAACCATCACCAAGACTGAAACAACTATAAAAACCTCAGTGCAGTTTGGACTGATCAGGTTAAAGATAAACTTTTTCTTAAGAAATAAAGAAAAGAAAAAAAAAGATGAAACATTAAAAGAAGATGCTGAAGCATGAGCGACATGCCAGATATATGCAAAAGAAACTATATATATCATACGTAAACAACTAAACAAACAAAAATTGAGAACTGTGGAATTTTAGGCTTTAATACGTAAAAATCTAATTCTTATTCAGTCAAGACTTGCTTGCAAAAGCACTTTCACTTTTAATGAACACTATAGTGGGCACAACAGCCGAATTGTTACGGTGCTGGACCGTGGCTTCAGCAGTATGACCATGTAAGTTTTTTCACCTGGAAGTTGCGCATTGCCTCACTCATGCCACTCTGGGCTTCCCATTCCACTTTCAGTTTTCTGTATGAGGTTCATTGTGAGTCCGTTAGAATCATGGCACGTTGGTTTCCAGACACATGGATAGATGATAGCCACTGGAGAGCATGTGTCACACTCAGCAGTCAGCGAACCCGCGCACCGCCGCGGGCCGGCTCACCGCCGTCGGCCGGCGACATCAGTGAACAAACTGACACACTGACACGGCAACTGAGCATGCAAATGCACACACACACACACACACACACTGACACACACACACACCACCGGCATACACTACACTGACACACACACCGTGACACACACACTGACACACCACACACACACACAAACCCACCACTGAATCACAACACACACACACACACACACACACACACACACACACACACACACACACACAGAGTGTCACGTGCGTGCGCACATGTGCAAAAGTATACCCATGGCCGGTTTGCGCTTCGGTTTTGACATGCAGCCTACATGTAAGAGTTCAGTTTGCGCGCTGTAATGAGAGTGACAAGTCACAAGTTCTTTTTACCAAAACACTGAACAGACCCTTGATGTGCGTATAACCCTAACACTTTGTTTTATGAGCAAAGTTCGAATTTCTTTTCATGCTCTATCTTTAACTAATTCCTTGTTAACTTAGCGGAAAATTGCCATTGTCAATGAATCAGGATTTGGTCCGAATGTTTAAGAAACTTTTGATTCACAGCTTGACTGACTTAGAATCTAAAATACGCTTCCTATAGGCTACATTTCAGACATTTTTAACACCTGTGGTAGAAATAGGGCTTACGATGGATTTCTACACTTTTTGACTAACACCACCATACCAAAACAAAAATAGGTCGTCCTATACAGGACGTCTAATTAGGCTTTTGACACATGCAGACTGCCGTAGTATTCATGGCCTTTGACCTGGTCAGCCCCAGCACCTTCATCCCCGCAGCCTCCACCAGCTCCATGGCCTTCTCCGCGCCCCAGTCCAGAGCCTCCGCGGAGCCCGACTGCTGCTCGCTGCTGGGGATGCAGTTGAACGCCCCCATCCCGTACAGCGCCGCGGCGGCCTTGTCGTTGACGTTGTCCGCCAGGAAGCTGGACAGGAACATGTCCACCAAGGAGTACTGCCCTCCACGCTTCAGCGCCTTGCGGATCCCTCGCAAAGCCTCCAGAGGGCCGGAGAGGTTGTAGATGACGTTGCAGGTCAGCAGCCAATCGGCGCTCTCCTTCAGCTCGTCGGGCACCAGCATGACGTCCAGCGTCTGGAAGGTCACGTTGGTCAAGCCCTCCTCCTCGGCTCGCCGGCGGGCCTCTTCCAAGGGCTTCGGGTCCAGTTCTGTGAGCGTGAAGTGGGAGTTGGGGAAGAGCGCTGCGAAGTGCAGGAACAGGCGACCTGTGCCGCATCCCACTTCCACAGCTTTGATGCCCTTCTCTGCCAGAGTGAGTGAAAGATGGAACATAAGTGCCTACCTATGTGTGCGTATGTGTTAGGGTAGCTGCTAGATACACATGTATTGTTAAAATGTATGTACGCAGTGTGTGTGTGTGTGTGTGTGTGTGTGTGTGTGTGTGTGTGTGTGTGTAGTCATATTTTGGTGTGTGTATGTAACATAGATGTAATGTTTTATGTTAACAAAGCGTTTTTGTAAAGCACCTAAAGCAGATTTCTGGATAGTGTGCTATATAAGTATCCATTATTATCAGTTATTATTATTATTATTATTATTATTATTAGTATGTGTGTGTGTGTGTGTGTGTGTGTGTGTGTGTGTGTGTGTGTGTGTGTGTGTGTGTGTGTGTGTGTGTGTGTGTGTGTGTGTGTGCTTATGTCTTTTACGTAAACAAAATGAATGGTTGTGATTTTCGTGCTTTGTTATTGTGTTTTACGCTACAAATGAATATATCTTATTGGAGGTATTTAAACGTCTTTTGTCTGCTTTCATTCAAAAGGAACGAGGATTCAAAACAGCTTTCAAATTTTTTTTTTTCATTAACTGAAAGGTAACACAAACATCATATGACTTCAAAAGTAGCATCAAAGGAATATGACTTGAGGGGTAACACCAAAGGAATATGTCTTCAGCCCAAGCAACACTAAAGGAATAGGACTTCAAGGATAACACTAAAAGAATATGACTCGAAAGATACTCTCTCTCTTTATTTCTCTCTATATATGTACATATATGCATATACATATGCATGTGTGTGTGTGTGTCTGTGTGTCTGTGTGTGTAAACGGACTGAGAGAATGTGAAAGGCAGGGAGAGGGAAAAAAGAGGGACAGACAGAGACAGACACAGAGAAAGGGAGTGACAGATAAAACCACAGAGAGAAAAACAGACAGAAATGTTAACGAAGACACAAACGGTAAGAAGATGACAGACTGTACAATCTCACATCTCATCATACTTATGCAAGAAGACTCCTTTACCCAAGCGTTCCTTCAGTCCAGGGGTCTCCAGAATCCCTTCTGTGATACAGTCCAGATACGCGATGCCCCATTCATCCAGGTCATCTGAGCTCTCTGAGTCAAACCGACTTTCTGAAAACAGAAGAGTAATAGAACTATGCTAGCTTGCCATCATAGCCCTCTGATTTATAGCTTCCATCTGAACATCTGGAAAAAAAAAGACTGATAGCGATAGTATAAGGTCAGTAAATGTTGAAGGTCCCCCATAGTCTTCTGCAGCTGTAGGGGCGGTGAATTTATATAAAATGTGTTAATTAAGGGCTCGGCACTGGAAAGCGGGACGAATCTTCTCCTTCCGCCACTGTCACCTTCCCCAGCCGAAGTCAGGTAGCCATGCACACCTACATGGAGTGAGGAAAATCGGAGCAAAGTGTCTTTCTGAAGGACTTAAAATCAGCCCGAAACGGGACCTCGAACTCTGCTCACCGGTGATCAATGGACCATAACGAATCACGGTGACGGCGCCTGGTGGGTAAAGGGTGGAGATTTTTACGATCTCCCAGGTCAACATATGTGCAGACCTGCTAGTGCCTGAACCCCCTTCGTGTGTATATGCAAGCAGAAGATCAAATACGCACGTTAAAGATCCTGTAATCCATGTCAGCGTTCGGTGGGTTATGGAAACAAGAACATACCCAGCATGCACCCCCCCCCCCCCCCCCCGAAAACGGAGTATGGCTGCCTACATGGCGGGGTAAAAACGGTCATATACGTAAAAAAGCCCACTCGTGTGCATACGAGTGAACGCAGAAGAAGAAGAAGGATCATAAGTCCAATACCTGACCGACTCGGCTATGGCGACTCCACGAAAAAGCTTTGTCAGATTATCACCATAGCCATGCGGTTCAGTAGACATCATCTGAACTATAAAGAAAGAAAGAAAATAACCAACAAACACAGAAAATGCCAGGTTGCAGAACCTCACCATAGCCGTGCGGTTCAGTAGACATCATCTGAACTATAAAGAAAGAAAGAAAGAAAATAGCCAACAAACACAGAAAATGCCAGGTTACAGAACCTCTCTAATTCAATGCTAATTTAGATTCAGCATTTGAAGGAATAACCGAAAAAAAAAACCCATCATTCGTTCGTTGCTCTCTGATTCAGTGGCACCATATGAGGAAAAGGAAAAGATGTAAGAAAATACCAGCTCATCTGATCTTATTCAGATATTATTTGAAGAATAAGAAATAATGAAATCAAGGGTATCACAGTTCTTTATCGACAGGCACCGTGTGAAGAAAAAGGAAAGAAAACTGTATTGTATTGTCTCAAGATAGTATGCCCATTTCTAGGATGTCCCCTTCTCTCTTCAGATCCCCCCCTCCCCCACCGTCTCCCCCAACACTCACCTCCTCCCTCCAGGACATTCGATCTATAACAAAATCTCATAAAAAAAAAAATCGTGTTTAAATATTTGGAGTTTATTTATTTTTGCCAGTGCAATAACATTATATAATATCAACAAATGTTCATACAAACCAGTTTCGTTTATCTAATTTTACTATAACAAAACGCAGAAGCAAAAGAAGTCTTTTTAATGCGACGGACAGACTGCAAAGGCGCACACACTCGCTCTATCCCTTACTGACCAACATAGCTGGGTCCATCCTGGTCAATGCACTTGCGGACATCAGCGTACTGCTTGGCGCTGGAAGAAACCATCACAAAGTCGACCGCTGCTTTCTTCAGGGCCTTTCGACAAGAAGGTGGCACCCAGAACCTGGCCTCTTTCCCCTCCTTCCCCCCTGTACCCGCCTCCAGCTGTACCAAGCCAATGGCCGTCAGGGAGTTCAGAATCTCACCTACGTACCTGTCACAGTCAAGGTTGATCAGTCAACTGATGCAGAACTCACCTTCATTTGAAGAACCTTTGTCTTCAGTATTACTCATTTGGCGTTTCAGCCCTCCTGGGATCTCTTGGCCGTCAAAAAGAGACCGCCATAGTCCCCTATCCTGTACCTTTGCTTTTACCTGGCTCCAGGTAAGGCCCATCTTGGTGTCTGCTTGAAGGTCTCTTCGCCAGTTGTTTGTCGACTGGTCTCTGTCTTCCCTGGTCAGGGTCTGTGTGGTGATGCTTGACGATATTTTTCGTTGCGTGTGCCCGATACATCCCCATCATCTTCTAATTTCAACTGGTAGTTGTTTCTTTTGGCACAGGTCGATGTGACTGTTCTTGTCTGGCTATTGGATCTGGAGCATACGTCTTGAATTGGATACTGGTTATTACATGAATTCAGAATCAATCACGGATGCCCTGTACACCTGAAACAGCAAACTTGCATACACTTGTGAAAGAAGTGATGAAAAAAGAGTCACCTTCAGTCTCCCATCTTTTAAGAATGTGAAGGTGATAGAAAATAGTTTGCTTTGGAAGAAAATAAGTACATTACAAATGTGGGATACTTCCTAATGCGACAGAAAAATTTGCACGCACTTAATCTAATCTCACTGACCGACAGAATACAAGTCGTGAAGAAGAGAATGTCCATGATGAGGGTAAAGAGAATTGACCAAGACTACAAGTAGAGGAAGAGGATAATGAACAAGAAGATGATGATGTTGAACAGGAAGAAAAAAACCCCACACAAACATGAACAAGTAAAAGAAAAAAAAATAGAAAGGTGTGCTTTTGTCAACAATAAACGCGGGCACTGACCGTTCTTTCAGTTTGAGCTGACCGGCCATGTCCGCAGAAGTCAAAGGACTCTGAGCAGTACACAGACAGTCCACCATCTTGGTCTCTGTAGCCATGGCCATGGCCAGAGACACGCTGCCGTAGACGTACACGTCGTTGGCCAGACGTTCGTAACTTGCGGAGTCTGTCAGCGGGAAGAAAATTCTATTTTGTTCAGCTGACACAAAATCTGATATCGCTAATTCAATCAAATTTCGTTCAAAAAACTCAAACATGATTCCAAGCAAATGCTACAAGCTTAGTGCTTCCCATCACTTTCCCCACTGGGTGAAGAAAAATGAGTAGATTAAAGAAAAACAAACAAACAAACACACCAAAACCCCAGAAAGTTCTGTCCAGCGTGGTTTTGATAAGAACGAGTACTGCATGCGTATTTGTCGTTGTCTGCCAATGATGTCTCAACCGTAAAGGATTCCAAGCATGATATGACCCGCCCCTAAACCCTTATGAGAAAGAACAGTCTCCATGGGCTTCTGAGCAACACCCACCCCTCAAAGTTTGGTCCGTACGGAAAAGTTTCTGAGCACAATCTGACCCTAAAGTGTGTTTGTTTTTTTTCTCTCTTTTTTATTATTTTTAATAAACATAAACTGTCCCTCGAGGCTTCTGGGTAAGACCTCAGTCTCGCTACAATTTCTCGGTCAGCATGAACCGTCCAAAACGCTTCTGAGTACGATCTGTTCCTGAGCATGACCCGTCTCTAACCGTCCACGCGCCTTGAGCATGACACGTCCCCAAAGGCTTCTGAGCACAGTCTGTCCTTAAAGGTTTCTGGGCATGGTAGTGGCTAAACGCTCCTGAGCATAATAGGTCACCAAAAAGCTTCTCAGTGAGCATGAACCGTCTATACAGACACCCAAGCATGGCGCGCCCCTGAAGAATTCTGAGCATGATCTGTCCGAAAGGCTTCTGGGCATCAGTGAAAGCTCAGTCTATTTTTTCTTAAATCAGCAAACGTCTCTTTAACGGCCTCGGGTAGTTCGCTGACGTACGACAAACCGAACTCTCGTAAACGAGGTCAGAGTTGTAAATTATCGTGAATAGAACACCAGTGTCGGCTGCATGACCATTTTCCTCCTTGAAATAGTCAAAGGTAAACATTGCCTGTAGACAGTTCGGCTCTGCGCTTTTCCAATCCCGGCTTGCGGCACAGAGATAAAGAAAAGGTACACAGAGAAAAACAAATAAATAAAACACGCAGACACAGACATACAGACACACGGAGCATGACTGAGATCCCATGCAGGTATCTGTGGGACTGACACGTGACAGCAAACTTGCACAATAATTTTATTGGTGAACTGTCGTATTTTGGTAGGCCTATCCTGAAATCAGGGATCTGTTTCACGATAATTTTCGTGCGCATAAATGAAACGATGGTATCACTGATAAGCTGATGTTGTAAACTATTCTCAATCGTTCAGTTTTGACTCTATTTTGAGGATTACTGGACTCAATGTTGATACAAATTCAGTCGTTAAAACTAACGTGCTACCATCGTGCTTGGTCCGAACTGAAAAATCGTCTGCAGTATCGCGTTCATTTAGTCTCAGTGTGCCAATATGAGCCGCGAGAGTGTGTAATAATAATAATTGTCATCATCATGGAAAGCTTCAGATATCTATTTTACGTGTCGCTAACAAGTTAAGATATTGTTCTCACTCTCTCTAACTTCGAAGAGTTAAGCCAGCACGCACACCACCCAACCTAAATTCGCATAAAACTGCACACATCCAGTTAGGCCGTGGTTATACTGAACCGTGCCAAACGCGCCGCACGTTTTGCGGCGCAAATTGCGCGTTCGGTTTCAGGAAAATCCTTCTCTGGGCTTACTGGGGACGGGTGAATGTGGTTATGCTGAGCCGTCTTGGACCCGTAAATTTTACGCCGCGTTTTGCACGGTCGTGCAAACCGAGCGCACGCGGCCGCACGGGTGAAAAGGGACTAAACTCGTGCTTGATTTTTTGGTTAAATAACGACACTTCCTTTCCAACATGGACGACGAGAGGTTGATCGCTGCAGTGAGGATTCGAACTTTTATCTATAACAAAGACGACAAGAACCACTGGTTTCATTCTAAAATACGCCACGAATTTCTCTTCATCACTCCATAGCTGGGGCATAAGATGATGATATGCGCCATGAAGGTGTCGCACTTTGTTGATGGGATGAACGGCAAATCGACGATTTCTTCTGCCCAATTGTTTTTTTCTCCACCACCACCACAAAAGCAGCTTCTTCTTTCTCGTTAGCGCCATTTTCTCATATGTATGTGCCTGTTTCCGCGGGTATTGCATCAGCGCAAGCAAAACCTGCGGCGTGTGTGGTACGGTTCAGCATAACCACATGCGCCGCTTAATTTGCGCCGTAAAACGTGCGGCGTGTGTTGCACGGTTCAGTATAACCACGGCCTTAGCCTGCTTTACTGACCTTCCATGTTTGCACAGCAATACTTCGCCGTCTGAAGACAGGCCTAAATACCCGGCAGATCGCCTACTTTTCAATGTTGTCAAAATGCAGAATGTGCAAATACTTCATAACACAGTCAGATTAACACGTTAACGAACGGGTGGGACGAAAAATATACCGGTGTAGCATCCCAGACTGTCCCCCACCCAGGAAACATCCCGGGGGACAAATTGACCGCTGGAAATGTCCTCCGGGGACTTTCTCACCGTTCATAATGTCCCATGCGGACATTTTCAGGGGCCAAAATGTCCCCCCTTTTGCGTTTTAGCCTCGTTTTGAAATGTCCCCTCTGCCGAAAATGCCCCCTCCCCCCCCCCTCCTATACTGACTCCCCCTCCATCTTCACGCCCCCAGCTTTTCTCCAACAGAACATTTGTTACATCAGCGTGCGCGCGTGTGTGTGTGCACCCATATGTATGAGTCTGTACCTATATTGGTATAGGTCGTGTGCGTGTGTGCAGGCGCATGTGTGTGTGTGTGTGTGTGTGTGTGTGTGTGTGTGTGCGCGCCTGTGTGCAAATGTGTGTAACCGTATATTGGTGTAGGTCGTGTCAGCAGTCAAAACATGGTCCTCTATCTCTGAAGTATACCAACCATCACATCAAGAACAGTGGAAGCTGTTAAATATATATATATGGTGAATAGTTTGGCAAGGGGGGCGTTACGGCCGGGATAGATGGGGAGGACATTTTCAGGGTAAGGGGAACATTTCAGAACAAGGCTAAATCCAAGAAAGGGGACATTTTGGCCGCTAAAAATGTCCACAGGGGACGTTATGAACGGTGAGAAAGTCCCCGGGGGACATTTCCAGCGGTCAATTTGTCCCCCGGCGACGTTTCCAGGTGGGGGACAATCTGGGATACTATACCGGGTCACACCCAGTCACCTCTCGTTCATGGGACTGCACACAAATGACACACAGCGTGCGCCGCGCGCGTGAACTTTGTCGGGGTTTTGGGTGAAGGTCGTTGAACTTCACATCAGTTCATTCATTTGCCTTGTTCGTGTTTCTGACATTGTCGGTTTCAGTCGTTAATATTATTATTGGATACCATAGTTTTATGATATTATTGTCATATCTTTTTTTTCTTCTGTGTTTGTCTTCAGTTCCAGTTTCAAAGCGCGTCTGACTGATTCACACACGCTTGAAAAAGTGTGTGTGTGTGTGCGTGTGTGTGTGTGTGCGTGTGTGTGCGTGTGTGTGTGTTTACATGAGAGTGCATCAGTAGTACGCGCACTGGTGTTGTGTGTGGTGTTGGCTGCCAAGTCCATAGAAGAATGTATTTCTGCATAAATAGCCTGGCCTATAAAAAATCAGTGCGAGGTGGAATGCGGGTGGTGGTGACGGAGTTGGGGCAGGAGGTGGCACACAGGTGATGACGGCGGGGAATATTTTCTGTCGTTCATCTCTCGTTACCAACTGTATCTGTTAAGTACATCGCTGTCACCAAGATTGTGGCATTATCGCGACGGGTGGGGGGTGTGCGCAGCTTAGCAGGTTCACTGTTTGGATGTTAATTTTTTTTTTTTTTTTTTTTTTAAGATCTCAGGAGTTGGTGCTCTTACAATGTTTTCTTCCAGGTGGTTCCAGTCTCTTACTTTGCTTACTAGACGGGCGCAATAGCCGAGTGGTTAAAACGTTGGACTTTCAATCTGAGGGTCCGGGGTTCGAATCACGGTGACGGCGCCTGGTGGGTAAAGGGTGGAGATTTTTACGATCTCCCAGGTCAACATATGTGCAGACTTGCTAGTGCCTAAACCCCCTTCGTGTGTATACGCAAGCAGAAGATCAAATACGCACGTTAAAGATCCTGTAATCCATGTCAGTGTTCGGTGGGTTATGGAAACAAGGACATACCCAGCATGCACACCCCCGAAAGCGGAGTATGGTTGCCTACATGGCGGGGTAAAAACGGTCATACACGTAAAAGCCCACTCGTGTATATGCGAGTGAACGTGGGAGTTGTAGCCCGCGAACGAAGAAGAAGAAGAAGAAGAAGCTTACAAAAAAACCAAAAAAACAAACAAAAAAACAAAAAAAAGAGAGGCAAGTCCTTCAAGACTCACTTGTGATAAATTAAGTCCCCTAGCATTAATTACAGAGTAATTTCCCTTTTTTTTAGTATTTGCACCAAAACGTTTGCAAAATAAACAAAAATTTCATGCTTAGCGAAAGAAGTTCCTGTTTGAACAAAAAAATGATAATAATGACTCCTCTTGTTGTTGTGTCAGAATAAGAGGTCAAAGTGCTAAGTTTAGAGAATACAAAAAATATAAATATAACAGTAAATGCAGTTTGCATATAATTAGGCTTCTTTTTTTTTTGTGCCCATCCCAGAGGTGCAATATTGTTTTAAACAAGATGACTGGAAAGAACTGAATTTTTCCTATTTTTATGCCAAATTTGGTGTCAACTGACAAAGTATTTGCAGAGAAAATGTCAATGTTAAAGTTTACCATAGACACACGGACACACAGACAACCGAACACCGGGTTAAAACATACTCACTTTGTTTACACAAGTGAGTCAAAAATGGTCATACACGTAAAATACTACATTTCTGTATATGTGTGCATTACTGAAACCTTATTGAATGACAAAGGAAACGAATGATGAGCACCCGATAGCAGCTGTCCGTTGACTGCACCCAGGTAGGTAGCCTGTTGTGCAAACGACTCCATGTTTGTAAAGGATATAGAGCTTGGTCTCTGACTGACGAAAGGCGTTATATAAGTATCCATATCATCATCGTCATTGGGAGGGAGCAGGTTTGATCCCCATCTCAGACAAATAACACATGGCTTGTGAGAAAAAATCTTTCTGTGGGTTGAACCCTCCTCATGCAATGGTGCAGTCATGGGTTAACTCACTCAGTACGGCCAGTCCTCTCTTCTCCTCAACACAGACCCCTCGGATGTCCAGTGGGTGTCTCAATGACGCAACCTTTAGCTTCCATCGTCAGAATTGTGGTATTCTTTGTCAACACTCACCTCTTCAGTATAAGAGCCTTCCGCTTGCAATATTTTGATGGTGGTAATTGGGGTGAAACGCTGTTAACGTCGTCTCTTTCGCCGTTCGTATGGAGAGAGTTAATTCTTCTGATGCACAGACTGGGGTGTTACTATATATATTTTTTTTTTCCAATCTATGTAATCTAACAGTTATAATAAATTCATTCATTAAGGAAATCTTTAAGCAATGGGTTATGTATGTCTAGAGTGGTGATGAAAATGTAAACACACACACACACGCGCGCACATGCACACACACACACACCTGAGAGCACAGAAAAACACACACACAATCATCAATGATAATAAGCAGAAAGTGTTGAACACACTCAAAGAGAAAACAAAGAAATCTGACAATGATGAAATGACTTCTTTATTGACTTCAAATGTTTAATCAAATTAATTAATAATCAAAAGAGGAAAACAAATTAGACAACATTTATATTTCGTATCCCTACCAATAAATAAACAATTAAATATATAAGTGTGCAGACGAAAGTCAGATATTCAGACAGATGTAAGTTACCGGGTAATAAACAGATATGAACATACAACAAACACGTCTTAAGAATCATGTCATTACAAACAATTCCCCACCTCTGAAAACAAATTATACTCTCACTGACAGTACTTATATTGAAGAATCTATCCCCAAAAAGCATGACAGAGGAGTAAGACATGATCCACATCAATGGAACATTACTCTCAGCGGAGTAAAAACATGATAAAAGTATGAACAGGTTACCAAACTCCCTAACGATGAAAAGCGTGAATCACTGATCCTCTCTGGCTCTTCACATGGTGAAGTGTTAGCAGAAAGGACACACACACACACACACACATATATATATATATATATATATATATATCCTTTCTGTTTACTCAACTCCCAAACCACCAATGTCAAAGATAACATTCACTGAAAATATGTTTCAACATCACATGGTGAAGTGTTAACAGAAAGGACACACACACACACACATCAACTCCCAAATCACCAATGTCAAAGATAACATTCATTGTATATATGTTTCAACAATCATACCTTGAGTTGATCAGCAGACACCTCTCTTGAAACAACAATAAACAGATTTTAACCCACCCACCATGGCAAAGTGGTTCGTGTTGAAAATTGGGATGTCATAGCTTCAGTGCCAGTGGTTTAACCCTTTCACCACCAATGTCGCATTTCGACACCAGCTAGGTAAAGCACCCATGTCACTGAAATGCAACCAGATGATGGGCCTTTTGTGCATTAACCTAATGCTCTTAATTTTCAGTGGTAGGATAGGCCATTTTTTTTCTACACATCACAGGGGAAATCCCCAGCTATTCTTAGACACCCTCTTTTCTGGGGTTCTTACACAAGGTTAATTTGCACTCTAAACTGACTGGTGGTGAAAGGGTTAAATCTCACTGTGGGGTTTATCAGCCTGAAATACTTCATCCCACTGTTGTGGGCCAACATGGAAAAGTTACGGCTTTCCAGTCAAATGTTACCAACTTCATGGATGTGTCTTTGAGAGTGGCTGCAACTTCCTGGCAATACTGAAGGATTCCCTGCTTTAAATGTCTGACTTACAACAGCGTGTATCAAAACTGAAAGCTAAAAGGGTTATTTTCAACAGAAAAAATCAAAACAGAAAGCTGAGAGGATGACTGACAACAGAATGTATCAAAACAGAAAGCTGAGGGGATGACTGACAACAGAATGTATCAAAACAGAAAGCTGAGGGGATGACTGACAACAGAATGTATCAAAACAGAAAGTTGAGAGGATGACTGACAACAGAATGTATCAAAACAGAAAGCTGAGGGGATGACTGACAACAGAATGTATCAAAACAGAAAGCTGTGGGGATGACTGACAACAGAATGTATCAAAACAGAAAGCTGAGGGGATGACTGACAACAGAATGTATCAAAACAGAAAGCTGTGGGGATGACTGACAACAGAATGTATCAAAACAGAAAGCTGAGGGGATGACTGACAACAGAAAGCAATGAAATGGAAAGCGCAGAGGGAGTCCAGAACCAAAACAGACAGCAGCAATATCATCATCATCATTGTTCATGTTCATTGAAAAAAGAAAAAGGAAAAAAAAAAGAAAAAGAAAGAGAAACAGAATCCTGAGGTCATTAAGAAAACAGGACAGCAAATGCAACACAAACAAACAAAACAAAAATGTTTTTTATTTTTTAAAATTTTTTTTTCATCCAGTATCACGCAGCACAAGAAACAATGTTCTGCCAAAGTGAATGTGAGACAGACCCCCTGTCAAAAGGCAGCAATTCGTTCATTTTTTTCACACAGTGGTCATGGACAAAAGAAATATCACTTCCTTTTTCATCTACGGTGGTGTTCAGGGGCTGAAATATGAGAGGATAAGGGTTTGCCAACGAGAGAGGGGACTTAGAGAGAGAAAGGCGACAGGAGGAAGAGTACGTGACAGAGCGTAAAGACAGAACAGCGAATGAAGTCCAAGACAGACGGAAAAACAGAGACAGCGAGATTCGATGAATGTCAAGAAATGCTTTTGTTTTCTCAATACCATGTACCCATGGCTACTTGAACATTCCTGAAGAAGAGAGCTGAAAATTGAACATTCCTGAGGAAGAGAGCTGAAAATGAATGAAAATGTACATGTTCATACATAATTTTTACCTGTTGGAAAAATACAGTTCTACAAGTTCTCAGTGTCAAAAACGCTTTTTTCTGTGGGACAGACCTACTAAGTTTAAAATCTCTATGTGTACCATCAATGCAGAACCATACCATACATACAGTTCTGATCTTACATACAAACAGCCCATTACATCCTGAGAATGGTTGCTGTAAGCATGCACACACACACACACACTAACACACAGACACACACATGATGTAGGTGTCCATGGGCCACAATACAAGTCACATCATTTCCACCCCCTCCTATTCCGTCTCAGCTGTGTGTGCTGAGGATCACCAGTTGTGGGCAAGAGCATGTTCTGCAGCAAAGCCTCCATTCTTGAAGATGGTGTCGGCAATCTGACGGTAGTTCTCGTTCATGTTGCCTGTGCTTCCTGTGTGGGACCACCGACAGAAATGATGATTCATAACATTTTAATAACAATCATAACCATAACACTTATAAAAATATTGAGAATACTACTACTTCTTACTACTAATGCCACTACTATTACTGCTACTATTAATGCAGATTGACACACCACTCAAGCATGGAGCTCGTGGCGTTTACATTAAAAAGTTGCACATACGCATTCATCAAGTACACAGTACATGAACATGTGTATTCACACACAAACATGCAAACGAGAACACACAAGACCAGCAGAAGTTCAAGAAGCACATCAGTCAATAAGATGGCAGGCGGAACAGAAGAGGTGAGTTTTGGGAAGACTTTTTAAACTAAGCTGAGGAATCCCTGTGATGGGCAGTTTGCTCCTTAGTGCTGAGTAAAGATAGGAAAAAAAGTTTTTGCATCCAGTCTCCATAACAATTTGATCAGTGTCAGCATCAGTAGCTCAAGGAGGCGTCACTGCGTTCAGACAAATCCATATACGCCACACCACACCTGCCAAGCAGATGCCTGACCAGCAGCGTAACCCAACGCGCTTTGTCAGGCCTTGAAAAAAAATAAAATAAAATAAAATAAACTAACAAACTAACTAACTAACTAATAATAATATAATTATAAAAAGAAAGAAAAAAAAGAGAAAAAAAGAAAAAAATAGAAAAGAAATAAATAGATAAAAAAAATAAATAGATAAAAAAAAGAAAAAAAGAAAAAAAAGAAGACAACAATGATGATAAATAAGCAAATAAATGTAAAAAAAAAAAAAAAAAATTGAAATTTGAAACCACCACAATCAAATCATGTTTGAAGAATAAGCAAAATATCCCTCTGCTGTTGCTCTTAACAAGCTCAGTTATCGCCAATATGCGACAACCACATGTATGCAAGCACATTGCATGTGTATGCCCAGACACACAAATGTGTGCAAGCTCTGACACATCTAATCATGCACATCTGTGCAAATGCTTCAATGTGTCTATTGTATTTATGTGAGTTGATAATTTATTAAAGTGTATGTGCTTGTAAGCAATCACTTGTGCATGACATACTAGCATGTACATGTCAGCATATGCATCACACAATAAACATATAAGGGGAAACAGATTTACAAATAATAACAACAAATCTTTACAGTGTGAAAAAAAGAAGGAAATAATTCATTTCTAAACTAACAGCTATATACATACAAGGAATAGTACAATCTGAGAATATATATAAAAAAAAAAGGAGATGTACAGATTCTTCTTGTTGCTTATAGTCCAACTGACCGTGGAGGGTCATATCAGGACTGTCAAACCATACAAATGCTCAACCGTGTCAACACAAAACTGTCACATTAAAAAAAACAAAAAAAAACAAAAAACAAAACAAAAAACAACAACACAACAACAACAAAAAAACACAAGGACAAATTCACAAAACCCACAAAACACAGTTCATGACACACTCTCCTTACCATTTAGCTCCTTATGTCAATAAGGCTTGGCCATACTCAGGACACCAGCCATTCTGCTTAATTTATCATCCCCAGATTACAAAAATTCGTAAAAAAGGAAAAATCAATACTTCATATCCAAACAAAAAATACATAAAAAGGCCATATAGGCAAATAACACTGCAGAATGGGCAGCTAGTGCCCGTCCCAGTGTCTACATCTCTCTACCTAATCGCCAGAGCCAAATAGCACAGATAGTACATCACAGACTGTGAAAAAGAGAAAAAAAAAGTCAAGGCTTGCTTGAAAAACAGAAAGGGGAATGGACTGGGAAGGCAGAAAAAGGAGACAACAGTGAAGAAAGAAAAAAAAGGCAGATACAAAGAGAGTGTAAGAAAAGAGGAAATTTCTAGCACAAAATTTCCAGGTGGGGATGCTTTTTATACTGAGGGACCCCCCCCCCCTTACCTCCCCTCCCATCCCCACGGGGGGGGGGGAGGGGGGGGATGAGGGGGGGGGGAGGAGATGTACAGATAAATCATGCCCCCAAACCCAAACAAACAAACAAGAGGGCATATTTTTAAAACCTCACCTGCAGATAACTCTTTCAGGTTCTGCTCAATCCGCTGATTTGCTTCATAGCAAAAAGTCTTTGCCAGCATCATCTGTTGAAGCACAAACACACACGCAGGCACATGCAATTAGTTCCCGCTGATGAAGGAATATACTCATTCCACATATGTAAATCTTTTCTGATCCAGTTTTATTTGATCATCACTGGGTATTTACAATGCCAAAAGTAAGCTAATAGTTTTCTTTTGCAATTCATGACCTGAAACCAACTACCATGGCAAAGCGGTTAGCATCGCAGACTGATATCTGGGAGGATGCAAGTTCGAACCCCCTCAGATGTTCCTACTCAGGGTGTGCTGTGGGCTCAAAAGGAAGACTGGGCCCACAAACACACACCCTCTTGAAAGACGGAGTTGCTCCCTGTGAACACTGGAAATTTTGCAGTCACGCATGCAATGATATAAGACTTCGTAACACTTCCACTATCACACAGACTTACAGTTACGCTTTCACTAACACACTCACTTAGTTCCGTTCACTTCACTCAAAGAGGCGTCATTGTGTTCGTACAAACCATACACACTATACCACATCTGCTAAGCAGGTGCCTGACCAGCAGCGTAACCCAACACGCTTTGTCAGGCCTTGAGGAAAAACAAAAACATAAACAAATAAATGGACGAATCATTGAACAAATAAATAAATGAATGAATACATAAAAAAAGAAGAAGAAGAAAAAAAGAAAGCAAATAGATAAAGAAATCAAATAAAATATCAGTAGAAAATAAATAAATAAAACGGTCACACACGTAAAATGTTACATGTCTGTCTGAGTGTGTGTGTGTGTCTGAAATCTGAGTGACACAGGAAACATGGCAGCCATCAAGTCAGCTCTACCCAGGTAGGCAGCCTGTTGTACAAATGACCCCGAGTTTGTAAAGCGCTGAGAGCTTGGTCTTCAACACAGGACAGGCGCTAAGTAAGCATCCTTCTTCTTTGTTCGTGGACAGCTACTCCCACATTCACTTGTATGTACACAAGCGGGCTTTTACGTGTATGACCGTTTTTACCCTGCCATGTACACCAGCCATACTCCATTTTCCAGGGCGTGCATGCTGCATATGTTATTGTTTCCATAACCCACCAAACGCATGGATTACGGGATCTTTAATGTGCGTATTTGATCTGCTGCTTGCAGGTCTGCACATATGATGACATGGGAGATCGAAAAAAATCTCCACCCTTTACCCACCAGGTGCTGTTACCGAGATTACATAAGAATGCAAATCAAATCAAATCAAAAATCAGAAGGCACGGATGGAGGACAGAGGTACCTCGTGGTCGGCGTTGCGCAGACCTATACAGTAGGACCTGGAGGCACGGCTCAGCACAGCAGTGGTGCCGTACAGGTCAATGGCAATGTCCGCCAGTCGCTTCAGCTCCATCTGCTGCTCTATCACGTTCTGCCAACAGCCACACACATTAACCCCTTCACTGTCAATCACTACCAACAGACACACACATTAACCCCTTCACTGTCGATCACTACCAACAGACACACACATTAACCCCTTTGCTGTCAATCACTACCAACAGACGCACACATTAACCCCTTCGCTGTCAATCACTACCAACAGACGCACACATTAACCCCTTCGCTGTCAATCACTACCAACAGACACACACATTAACCCCTTCACTGTCAATCACTACCAACAGACACACACATTAACCCCTTCACTGTCAATCACTACCAACAGACACACACATTAACCCCTTTGCTGTCAATCACTACCAACAGACGCACACATTAACCCCTTCGCTGTCAATCACCGCCAACAGACACACACATTAACCCCTTCGCTGTCAATCACCGCCAACAGACACACATCAATTAAACTAACCCTTTCACAGTCAATCACTCTGCCAAAACCCACCACATTTTCCCCCTGTGGGCATCACCAACTGTCGCAAAAATCTGATAAAAAGGAAACTGATTATCCAAAGCGTAAAGAAATAAACAGTCTGAGGTCTCCACCTGTTCCCCTCTCTGCATTCAGATTCTTTGTGCTGGAGGGTATATTTGGCAAGACATCTTCTTCTCTGTTTTGTTTTGTTTTGCTTGTTTGGGTAGTCTGATTCCCCCCAAATAAAGATAGGGAGGGTGTGCAACCTGCTCCAGTGGCAAACTTTTCGTCACTCGCAGTGCGAGAAGTGTGGTTCGTCCGTCCGGATCGACGAGGACCATCTAGTCATCCTGGGGGTGGGTGGGTTGGGCTCTGTGGGTGCGCAGATGACTGGTCAGGCCAATCCGCGCCCAGAAGGCTCTGACGCAGTGTGGACAAGGGATGGTGGCAGCTGTCGGGGACTTGCTGGCACTGCTTTTCCTGGCCTGTCTGCGTTGCTCTGCTGCAGCGATTCTGTTGGCCTCACAGGATTTGGCGCCTTTGTGGACAGCTGAACGCCACTTTGGTCTGTCCATTGCTTTCAGCTCCCATGTGACGTGGCTGATGTTGAAGGCCTTCAGAGAAGCTTTCAGAGTGTCTTTGAAGCGCTTCTTTGGCCTCCATGGGAGCGATTGCTATGTTGGAGTTCGCCATACAGCAATGTTTTTAAAAGCGAATATGTGAAATGCTTTTATCTGAGAACATATGTTTATTACTCTTGTTTAATCAAGTTATCCGCGTGTGTGGGGTGTGTGTGTGTGTGTGTGTGTGTGTGTGTGGGGGGGGGGGGCCGGGGGTGCGGGTGTGTGCTGATTATCTGGTGGTTTTCTGCAATTCATCTTTATTCTTATCTATTATAATCAATGTGCAGTATAGTAGGCTATGCCTATAATTATATTCAAAATAGTGTTTCTTAATTCTTTCTGTTTTTATGTTAACTCTTTCCGGACGAAGGAATGCTCATGCATTCCCACACAAAATGTATTCGGTTTCGGACGAAGGAATGGAATAGCGTTCTCCGAAAGTAAAATTCCATCATGCGCTGTACACGTGATTTTGTGATTAGCCAAGCAGAGTGCGCTATTCTGGGTCACTCCACAATCGAACAGTATGATTGGTTAGTCTATGATGTGTGGCCTGTCTCGCATACACGCTGACAAAGTCACTGACCGGTCGTCTGCTCGCGTGCCAGCCTGTCAGCAAAGCGGGCTCTTCTCAAAATGTTGTGATGCGAACAAGGCAGTGACGGCAATGTTTTTGGGTTGCCGAAGTACTTGAAATGCTACAAACTGAAGGGTCAGACATTGAAGAGGTGGATGATGACGAAGAAGAAAGCGAATTTAATGCAGAAAGCGAGCATGGGTATGGTGATTCGGGGTGAAAAATTGGTAGTATTTTCTACATATGGCAAAACTGTAAAAATAAGATGAGAAATTTGATTTTTTTTATAGGTAATAGCTCAACACGTAATAAACCAGTTCTGAAAGTTTCATTTTCTTACACAGTATTTTGTATTTTTTGTAATTTTTTTCCAAACCCTTACAAATGGGCCGTCCGTGGGGAAAAGCAAGGGAGAAAACTTGTCGTCCCGAGTGAGTTAAGAATACTAGTTATTACCTGCAGTGTGTGGATGTATGTATGAAACGGTGTATGTGATATTTTTTACATTTGTGTCTTCGTAATATTTGTAGGGGCTGTTTTTGGCTTTTACAGTTATGGTCCCCATGTTGTTTACTTGTCTATGTTGTGATAATGCACCTGACCAAATTTCTCCAGTTGGAGATAATAAAGTTATTCTTATCTTATCTTTCTTGGGGAGCCGGTGGTTTGTGAGAAGTAGGTCATATGACAACACGGAAAAAAGGGAAATGGAGACACGCTCGCGGATCTCGCTAAAAATACCCAGGGAGTCCCGACAAAAATCCGATGAATGTGGGTCTGCACACCCTCCGTAATGTTGAGTCAATAGTCAATACTATAAGCTAACAACATGGGAGATCATTCAAGAAGAATGCACTCTGCATAAATAACCCACTGTTCCTTGTACAAAGCATGCCACACTTTACCTGCCTGTCTGTTTTGCTAATGACTGCTCGCAAAAGATACTTGATGGCCATCAAAAGGATGAAGAACACAAAACAGTCAAAGTTCAAATTTCTTGTAACAAAATATATTCTTTCACTTGTCACGCCGTTTTGTTCAGTTATATTTTTTAGATAGCTTGAATTATAATAAAATATCAACATAAAAGCGCTTTTCTTCCTTATTAAAATGTAAAACATGGTGTTCATCTGTAACTTTAGATAATAAGTCAAAGTTGTATAGGTTTTTTCCTTTAAAAAGTAGAAAACCTGCAGTTTAAGGAAAAAGTAGAAAACCTGCAGTTTATCTGTAACTTTTGATAAGAAGTCAAAGTTGTTGGGGTTTTTCCCCCTTGTACAAATATTAAAAATAGAGGTCATCTGTCACTTTGTGGTTGTTTTTTTCCTTATAAAACAAAACAAAGACCTGGGGGTTTTCTGTAACTCTCAAAAAGAAGTGAAAGATGCTTACATTGCCGTAACGTGTGAGAATATTTTCCACAGCCATTTGGAACTTGGCAACACTGCTCTCCAGGGCTTGTGCCTCACTCTGCAAACAAAATACAACAAAACTTCATTATCTGTGCCCCACTCTGCAAACACGATACAATAAAACTTCATTATCTGTACCCCACTCTGCAAACACGATACAACAAAACTTCATTATCTGTGCCCCACACTGCAAACACGATACAACAAAACTTCATTATCTGTGCCCCACTCTGCAAACACGATACAATAAAACTTCATTATCTGTGCCCCACTCTGCAAACACGATACAATAAAACTTCATTATCTGTGCCCCACTCTGCAAACACGACACAACAAAACTTATTATCTGTGCCCCACTCTGCAAACAAGATACAGAAATACTTCATTATCTGTGCCCCACTCTGCAAACTAGATAAAAGAATACTTTATTATCTCTGAAAGGTAAACTGTTGTCATGTCCATTTGCTGGCAAAAAAGCAATATGTAAAACAGCACAGGCTTAACATTCGCTGAACAATACTAAAGTTTGATAATGCTCTCCTGTTTCAAGAAGAAAACTGGTTCTTATAAATGCATGCTTCACTCTGTATTTGCTTATATAATACATTCTAAGCTCAGTGATGCAGATTGTATGAATACCAAAATAGAAAATTTAAAACAAAGTATAATCAATCACAAGACAGATGCATAACAAAAATCAAGAAAGAAATGGGAATCAATTAACATAAATAACTAACCCCCACCCCAATTCGTTCAATAGTTGACTTTTTTTTTTATCCATTAGAATCTCTGATCATTCGTTCAATAGTTGATTTTTCGTATCCATTAGAATCTCTGATTATTTATCATATAAATACTTGATTCTTTCATATAGATTTTCATATTTAAGAGGGTATACTGCTAAAACAGAAAAAAAGTTGCTGAAAATGTTTCCTGTTCAAATCTGACTTAAACGTTTGTTGTTCATAAGTTCTCTCAATCCTTTTTTTAAATCAGTATTCTGCTAGGTTTCAAACAAGAGCATGTGCTTCTCTCTCTCTCTTTTTTATTTTTATTTTATTTTTTTAGAGGGAAGAGATATCTCTGCACATAAAAGAGAGGGCGAGTGAAACCAACAACAAAAAAAAAAAAAAAAAAAGAACACACACACACCCACATGCACTCACACACAAACACATGCACACACACACACTCTTTTTCTACTTCTTCAGTAGTCAAGGGTTGCAACTGCCATGTTCACTTATATCTGCATGTGGGCTTTTATATGTGTGACAGTTTTTACTCCCTTCCCACTGTTTAGGCAGCCACACTCTGTTTTCCAGGGTGCTCCTTTCTACAAAAGGGCTTTCACTGTCTGTTTTTACCCCACCATTAAGGCAGCCACATTAACACAAAAGTTGAAAGATATATAAGCACACACCGAAATGAAGAAACGGATGCAAACACAATGAACAGCCCAGTCAAAAAGATTCATCGTGACATGAAGCGCTGTCAAGATTTAACCATCATGACCACCACCACCACCAAACCAAAACCACCTTCTTCTTTATTCGTGGGCCGCAACTCCCACGTTCACTCGTATGTACACAAGTGGGCTTTTACGTGTAGGACCGTTTTTACCCTGCCATGTAGGCAGCCATACTCTGTTTTCAGGGGTGTGCATGCTGGGAACGTTCTTGTTTCCATCACCCATCGAACGCTGACATGGATTACAGGATCTTTAAACATGCATATTTGATCTTCTGCTTGCGTATACACAGGAAGGGGGTTCAGGCACAAGCAGGTCTGCACATGTGTTGACGTGGGAGATTGGAAAAATCTCCACCCTTTACCCGCAAGGCGCCGTTACCGAGATTCGAACCCAGGACCCTCAGACTGACAGTCCAACACTTTAAACCACTCGGCTACTGCGAGTGTCACTCACCTTCAAGGAGGGGTGCAGATCCTCATTCAGATGCAGGTTCAGGGAAGGCCCCGCAGCCCGGGATCGAACTCGGGACCAAGCAGTGGACATCACCAGGCCCGGGTTGTTCAGAGGGTTCCTTAGCTTCCTGCAATGGTCAGACTTTCACTTTTAGTGAGAAAAGCGTGCACAGCCCAACCCCTCTTTTAAATTAAGAAAATTTTTTTTTTTTTACTTTTTACATGTCAGCATTACATCCAATTTCTTGTCTGCATGATTCACTCAGGACAGTTTCATGACTCCAGGGGATTTTCCTACACTTCTAACCCCACATATCGTATCATATACTGAACACCAATATCAAAGTACCTAACAGTACTCACTTGACGAGCTCTTTGAGTTGTTTCTACACCACGATAACTAAATGAGGCATATATCATATCCCAATACTGAACACCAATATCAAAGTACTTCAATAGTACTTACTTGACGAGCTCTTTCGTTTGTATCTACACCACAATAACTAAATGATGTGTGTGTATATATATATATATATATATATATATATATATATATCTATATCTATGATGCTGGCTGTCAAATACACGATACTCTCCATGGCACAGGCTGTCACTGCCATATACAAATATATCACATAACAATACTGAACACCAATAATAATGTACCTACTTGACCAGCTCTTTCAGTTGTTTCCACACCACAATAACTAAATGATGTATATATATATGATGCCGACTGTCAAATACGCTGTCACTGCCATCCCTCTCTCTCTCTCTCTCTATATATATATATATACACATATCACAATACTGAACACCAATATCAAAGTACCTGACAGTACTTACTTGACCAGCTCTGTATTTCTTTCTTTTTTTTTTTTCATCACAACAGACTCCTCTGTGTGAAATTCAGGCTGCTCTCCCCAGGGACAGCGCATCGCTATACTACAGTGCCACCCATTTTTTTTGTATTTTTTCCTGTATGCAGTTTTATTTGTGGATTTTTCTACAGAATTTTGCCAGGAACAACCCTTTTGTTGCCGTGGGTTCTTTTACAAGTGCTAAGTGCATGCTGCACACAGGACCTCGGTTTATCGTCTCATCCGAATGACTAGCGTCCAGACCACCACTCAAGGTCTAGTGGAGGGGGAGAACATATCGGCGGCTGAGCCGTGATTCGAACCAGCGCGCTCAGATTCTCTCGCTTCCTAGGCGGACGCGTTACTTCTAGGCCATCACTGCAGCCGATATTAAAGAACCTGACAGTACTTACTTGACCAGCTCCTTCAGTTGTTTCCCAGCATGCTGCAGCCCCTGAAGTGCCACAAACAGGCGGAGGATTTCATTGGTGCCCTGTCAAACAGTCAGGATTGGCTCAATGGCACAGAAGATAACTGAGCTGAATATTCTAAAAACACAACTATGGGGCTGAATGACTCAAATATCAACACAAATATTGGGCTGAATGACTCAAATATCAACACAAATACTGGGCTGAATGACTCAAATATTGACACAAATATTGGGCTGAATGACTCAAATATTGACACAAATATTGGGCTGAATGACTCAAATATTGACACAAATATTGGGCTGAATGGCTCAAATATTGACACAAATATTGGGCTGAATGACTCAAATATTGACACAAATATTGGGCTGAATGGCTCAAATATTGACACAAATATTGGGCTGAATGGCTCAAATATGACACAAATATTGGGCTGAATAACTCAAATATTGACACAAATATTGGGCTGAATGACTCAAATATTGACACAAATATTGGGCTGAATGACTCAAATATTGACACAAATATTGGGCCGAATGACTCAAATATTGACACAAATATTGGGCTGAATGACTCAAATATTGACACAAATATTGGGCTGAATGACTCAAATATTGACACAAATATTGGGCCGAATGACTCAAATATTGACACAAATATTGGGCGAATGACTCAAATATTGACACAAATATTGGGCTGAATGACTCAAACAACACAAATATTGGGCTGAATGACTCAAATATTGACACAAATATTGGGCTGAATGACTCAAACAACACAAATATTGGGCTGAATGACTCAAATATCAACAGAAATACTGGGACGAAAACATGGATACTGAGCAGAGTAACACAAATATTAACATGAATGTTAGGCGTGAAAAACATGAATACTGGGCTGAATAACATGAATATTAGGCTGAATAACATGGACGTTAGGCTGAATGACACAAGTACTGGGCTGCAAAACACACATATTAGACTGAATGACACATATATTGGACTGAATAACACACATATTGGACGGGATAACACAAATACCAGCTGACGGACATGAACATCTGACTGGATAATACAAATATCAACATGAATAATGGTCTGAAAAACACTGAATATTGAGCTGAATAACACATGTTCAATGAATTTTCTGCTGACGCAAACAGCAAATATAAATAGAACAAAAAGAAAAAGAACAGAAACTCACGCAAAGAAACACCCCTCCACATCACAGACAGGTCAGGGTTGGTTTTAAGCCACCAGCCAGTAATGTACATATGAACATTTTGTTTCTGAAGATACGTAATTCAGACAGCTACTTTTTACAGAGAAGGAACAATTTACTGGGTGCTTGAACAAACAGTTCATGTCAAGACCGTCATACCTCAAAAAGATCAGTAGAACCCATACATCATCTTCCATACCTCAAAGATCAGTAAAATTCTGGTATCAACTCTCAAACCTCAAAGATCAGCAGAATTCTGGTATTAACTCTCATGCCTCAAAGATCCGCAGAATTCTGGTATCAACCCTCATACCTCAAAGATCAGCAGAATTCTGGTATCAACCCACATACCTCAAAGATCAGCAGAATTCTGGCATCACGCAGGAAGCGCTCATAGGGGTATTCCTTCATGTAGCCCAGCCCTCCCAGAATCTGCAAACACTCGCTGACAGATGTCCAGCATCCCTCAGAACTGAAAATCTGGAAAAGGAATCCGTTTACAGGCTGTTAAAAAGAGCATGCATGCACGCACGCACACACACACACAGACACACCCACCCACCCCAACATCCACAAACAACTATCACACAATAGTACAACACAAAAGCTCACTGTAAACAACAGTTCAGCTTGAAGCTTTCATCTCCAGAGTTTCACAATAAATGAAAACCCCAAAATGAAGGTTTCAAGATAAAATATAAGGTTTTTTCTAAACCCGCTTCTGACATGACCCTGTCCCCACGTGTTAACATGCAAAATACTCGCATGCATGCATACACACACACACAAGCATGCATAGATGTAAAAGTATACACCCGCACACAAACACTCATTCTCTTTTCTTTTTTTTCTAATCTAGCTTTTTTTTTGCTTTTTTTTTTTTTAATGAAAAAAAAAGGTGCTGTCAAGCTATCAACAAAACTTCCAGCTTTAAGAGTCCCCCTGTCTACCTTAATCATGGCAGTCTCCACAACACCACTTCTGTTTTAACCCCTTCACTGCTGCTGACAAGTATGTTTATCTATCAAGGGCTGTCACCTCACTGAGATAAGATAGAACTCACAGGTCAGGATGTTAGTGAAGGTCGGTCACCTCACTGAGATAAGACAGAACTCACAGGTCAGGATGTCAGTGAAGGTATGTCACAGAATGTCAGTGAAGGGCTGTCACCTCACTGAGATAAGACAGAACTCACAGGTCAGGATGTCAGTGAAGGTATGTCACAGAATGTCAGTGAAGGGCTGTCACCTCACTGAGATAAGAGAACTCACAGGTCAGGATGTCAGTGAAGGGCTGCCACCTCACTGAGATAAGACAGAACTTACAGGTCAGGATGTCAGTGAAGGGCTGTCATCTCAATGAGAAGACAGAAGCTTACAGGTCAGGATGTCAGTGAAGGTTTGTCACCTCACTGAGATAAGACAGAGCTTGCAGGTCAGGATGTCAGTGAAGGGCTGTCACCTCATTGAGATAAGACAGAAGCTTACAGGTCAGAATGTCAGTGAAGGGCTGTCACCTCAATGAGATAAGACACAAGCTTACAGATCAGGATGTCAGTGAAGGGCTGTCATCTCAATGACAGAAGCTAACAGGTCAGAACGTCAGTGAAGGGCTGTCACCTCAATGAGAGAAGAAAGAAGCTTACAGGTCAGGATGTCAGTGAAGGGCTGTCACCTCACTGAGATAAGACAGAAGCTTACAGGTCAGGATGTCAGTGAAGGGCTGTCATCTCAATGAGATAAGACAGAAGCTTACAGGTCAGGATGTCAGTGAAGGGCTGTCACCTCAATGAGATAAGACAGAAGCTTACAGGTCAGGATGTCAGTGAAGGGCTGTCACCTCAATGAGATAAGACAGAACTCACAGATCAGAATGTTGGTAAAACGCTCTGTATTTGGACATGTTCCTCTCGGGGCTGCTATACTTTTGTTCAGCAAAATCAGTGCCATCATCGACAAGTACACAAAAAAAGCAGTGGCTGCATTTGAAACCCGTGCCACAGTGATCTTATATCACCAGGGTTTAGTGGTCGAGGGGTTAACAGTCCATGCCTACCTTGACCATGGCAGCCTCTACAGCACAGTCTGGCTCCTCATACATGTCAATGATGCCAGCTGTCAAATACGCCATACTCTCCATAGCGTAGGCTGTCACCGCCATCTTGGCAAATTTTTCCTGAAAAATAATACAAGATATAAGGTACACCTTTTAATTGTCCACAACACACGGAAAAGTTTCTTCCAGCTGCACATAAAACATTTACACACGTTTAAAAAGTAATATGCAAAATAAAACGCAAGACATACAAGATATACATCTTCTTCTTCTTCTGTGTTCGTGGGCTGCAACTCCCACGTTCACTCGTATGTACACGAGTGGGCTTTTACGTGTATGACCGTTTTTACCCCGCCATGTAGGCAACCATACTCCGTTTTCGGGGGTGTGCATGCTGGGTATGTTCTTGTTTCCATAACCCACCGAACGCTGACATGGATTACAGGATCTTTAACGTGCATATTTGATCTTCTGCTTGCATATACACACGAAGGGGGTTCAGGCACTAGCAGGTCTGCACATATGTTGACCTGGGAGATGGTAAAAATCTCCACTCTTCACCCACCAGGCGCTGTCACCGTGGTTCAAACCCGGGACCCTCAGATTGACAGTCCAATGCTTTAACCACTCGGCTATTGCGCCCGTCGATATACATCTTCAATTGTCCATGAACCCCCCCCCCCCCTCTCTGCCGTCACTCCCTCCCCATCTCTCTCCTATGCCGCGCTAAGACAGCATGCTCATCTAATACATTCAATAACAATAATCCAATCTATAATGCACCTTTCAATGCAAAACAGGCTCAATTATGCATTCAACATGAAAAATCTAACAATCATAACCACACACAACCAAGCACAAAAATATGTTCATACACACTGAAGGATCTCATGTACAACATTTCCTTCATCATACATCACAGTGTCTAAATATCTAATACCCCTGTATCAAGAAGTTTAACTCTCTCCATACGAACGGCGAAAGAGATGACGTTAACAGCGTTTCACCCCAGTTACCATCATCAAAATATTGCAAGCGGAAGGCTCTTATACTGAAGAGGTGAATGTTGACAAAGAAAACCACAATTCTGACGACGGAAGCTAAAGGTTGGGTTATTCAGACACCCACTGGACATCCGAGGGGTCTGTGTAGAGGAGAGGACTAGCCGTACTGAGTGAGTTAACCCCTTCACATTACACACAAATTTGGCTTATCTGTTGACTAAATTAGAAAAAGAACAAATGGACATTTCCTAGCATTCATCACAAAATAACTAGCTATAAAAACCCAAACAATATAGACAATATGGGGAAAAAAAGGGGGTGTACATTTGTTTCGTTTGGAAACAAGCTGAAAAAAAAGCAATCAGAGGTCACTCACAGAAATAAAACAAAACCTCCCTACACTTGCACAGTCTGTCCTCCACAGGGAAAATACAGGGAAGAATAAGACATACAACGAGCAATTCAATTCAAAAACACTTTATTAATCCACATGGAAATTAAGGTGTGCAATCACAGGCTCATTGTAGACACCAACATAAACATGAACATAATACACTAAAACAGACAATAAGGAGCGCACGCACACACACACACACACACACTCTTTTACAGGACAAGGTTTAAACAGACAGTGTTTAACTCACTCAGTACGGCCAGTCCTCTCTTCTCCTCTACACAGACCCCTCGGATGTCCAGTGGGTGTCTGAATGACGCAACCTTTAGCTTCCATCATCAGAATTGTGGTATTCTTTGTCAACATTCACGTCTTCAGTATAAGAGCCTTACGATTGCAATATTTTGATGATGGTAATTGGGGTGAAACGCTGTTAACGTCGTCTCTTTTGCCGTTCGTATGGAGAGAGTTAATGCATGTAAAATCAGCAGGAACTTACCTTGATCAAGCCAAATTCTGACAGGTGGCGACCAAACTGTTTACGTGTGCAGGCATGTTCTGCTGTCTGAGCTGAAATGAAAATGAGGAGAAAAACAAATCAACTTGAATCTCTTTTATCATCACCTGACAAATGCTATGAAAGATTAAAAACACCTGGGAAACAGAGAAGAAGAAGAAGGGTTAAAACAAACAGACATGACAACAATAATTCCTTTTCAGTAGGACTTTTTGTCAAAATAACATATGAAAGAGACATCAGGAAGAGAAGAAATACAAAGTCAAATCAAGGGTGTGTACAGGCATTCATGGTTCTTGGAGTAGTTTCTTGAGCACTTGTGTATCACTTTACCAGTTATTGCAACAGCACCAACGCATGCAAAATTGAAATATTTACAAAACACGCATGACAATCACCAGTTCGTAACAGATGTGGCAACAGTGATTTGATTCAAGTTTCCTTCTGGCGCATAAATGATGAGAGTTTGGACCCTCACTCCCATCAGGCCTGCTGACCGAGTTCATTTTCTGAGCTCCAGTCAGACCTGTTGCACATTTTGACTGCTTGAATTCCAATCAGATCCAACCATGATAAGCGGCACACTTTGAGTTCATTCTCAAACTGCTGTGCACTTTGAATCCAGACACATAACCACCATTAGATCTGCTGCAGACTGCTTTTATAACTAAGTTCAGCAAAGATGTTAGGTGCATATGTGGAGAACATATATCTAGCAACCATATAATATTTGAATGTCAGAATCTAAAATGTTTTTTTACCAGACTTCACCAAAAGTTCTTTTGAATGTGTTATTAACAATTCCAATATGTTATTTGCTGTTGCAGAAGGTTTGCTGCGTAGTCCAATAGGACATTTGTTATAGTTGTTTGATGCTGGCGTTTATAACGTTTCCATTTTCCCTAGCGTTGTCTCTCCCTATTCACCCTCCACACATACACACACTTTTACCCCCACCCCCCTCCCACAACCCCTACCCCCACGTTTTTTTTTCGTTTTTTTTTCCGTCTAATATCACTTCAAGTGGAAAGACGTTAAACTGAAGACGAACGATCTGCTGCAGACTCTTGAGTTCATTTCTAATTTTTATCTGAACAGATGTGCACTTTGAATCAAGACTCTGGTCTGCTGCATATTTTGGTTGAGTCCAAACCCGGAGCTGCAGCACATTTGGGTTCAATTCCAAAACCTTGACCTGTGGTCAGATGATGGGCATACTGCGCCAGTGGAGTAACGGCCTAGAGGTAAAACGTCTGCCTAGGAAGCGAGAGAATCTGAGCGCGCTGGTTTGAATCACGGCTCAGCCGCCGATATTTTCTCCCCCTCCACTAGACCTTGAGTGGTGGTCTGGATGCTAGTCATTCGAATGAGACGATAAACCGAGGTCCGGTATGCAGCATGCACTTAGCGCACGTAAAAGAACCCACGGCAACAAAAGGGTTGTTCCTGGCAAAATTCTGTTAAAAAATCCACTTTGTTAGGAAAAACAAATAAAACTGCACACAGAAAAAAAAAAAAAAGGGTGGCGCTGTAGTACAGCGACGCACTCTCCCTGGGGAGAGCAGCCCGAATTTCACACAGAGAAATCTGTTGTGATAAAAAGAAATACAAATACTCACTGATTAGCTTCTTCAGGATTCCTGCTCCTGAGCTGCCCATGCTGAAGCGACCACTGTTGAGGATGTTCATCGCCAACTGGAGACAAATGTGTGTAAGTGGATAAAACAAAACACGGAGGAGAATCTGTCTATCGTTCTATGTGACAGTCAGTCGGAGAAGACAGTCCATGACAGACTAACTAAAATTTGTCTCGTCTCAAACAGCCAAGAACTATAATACATACATCAAGGCGCATGGAAGAGTTATGCCAAGTATTTGTTAAAACTGAGGCACCACTGCAGAATCGGTTAGGCGTTGGACTTCAGTACACCAGTGATAATAATAATAATAATAATTAGTATTTATTTAGCGCCAAATCTTATGATAATAATATAGCGCTGGTATCAGGGTTTGAAATCCTATCTTAACATGGTGCTGTGTCCTTGGGAAAGGAGGAGTTTGTATTATACTCCATGTTTGGTGATACATATACTTACCATGTCAAACTGATGCAAACTAGGCCTGTCGGTTTGCTCTGCTTGGCCAAATTTCGCGCAGCTAGCAGTGAAAAGACGACCCGTTTTGCCTGGTTTGCTCTTAGCTAATCAAACACCTCTAAAAGCTACAAGCGCTGATTCATTCCTTTGGCCAAGGCTCTAGGCACTTCACACCAATTTCCTCACTCCGCCCAGGTGTGCATAGGTTCCAGACTTTTGGCTGGGGAAGATTAAAGGCAGTGGGAAGAGAGGATTGGGCCCCACCTTCCTATGCCGAGCCCTAGACACAGTGGGTATGGATTCACTGTCTCAATGGCTGTGTGGGATCGTTAATTGACTCTCTCCGGACGAAGGAATGCATAAGCATTCCTACATAAAATGTATTCAGAATGGAATAGCATTTTCAAGAAATAAAAATCCATCACACGCTGTACACGTTATTTTGTGATTAGCCAAGCAGAGTGCGCTATTCTGGGTCACTCCACAATCGAATGGTATGATTGGTCAGCCTGCCATGTGTGGCCTGTCTTGCACACACGCTGACAAAGTCACTGACCGGTCGTCTGCTCGCGTGCCAGCCTGTTAGCAAAGCAGGCTCTTCTCAAAATGTTGTGAAGTGAACAAGGCAGCAACGGCAACGTTTTAGGATTGCCGAAGTACTTGAAATGCTACAAACTGAAGGGTCTGACATTGAAGAGGTGGATGATGACGAAGAAGAAAGCGAATTTAATGCAGAAAGCGAGCATGGGTATGGTGATTCGGGGTGAAAAATTGGCAGTATTTTCTACACATGGCAAAACTGTAAAAATAAGTTGAGAAATTTGATTTTTTTTATATGTAATAGCTCAACACGTAATAAACCAGTTCTGAAAGTTTCATTTTCTTACTCTGTATTTTGTATTTTTTGTAATTTTTTTCCAAACCCTTACAAATGGGCCATCTGTGGGGAAAAGCAAGGGAGAAAACTTGTCGTCACAAGTGAGTTAACCTTATTTTGTGTGTGTGTGTGTGTCAAAATCAGAACTGATTTAAATTCCCTCATGTCAATCTTCACAGCCTAATTGTCTCCGTGTATGGCTAGAACTTGTGTTTGGAGGACCTGAAGTTTTGTTTCATCATTTTTGTTTCACTATTCAGCAACAAGAAGTAAACTGATCAAAACAGGGAGTGCTCGTACATGTATCTGTGAATGTCTTAATATTTCTGTGTAAGTGTGTATGTATGTATGTATGTATGTATGTATGTATGTATGTATGTATGTATGCACATATAAATCCATGTGTAGGCATGTCAGTATGGTCTGTCAGTGTGTGAAAGCATACCTTTGTGTATTTGTGCATCACTGTACATATGTGAATGTGTGTGGTGATACACACTGCATGCTTACATCCATACACATTTTTGTGCTCATGTGTGTTTACCTTGAATCCACTTCCGACCTCCCCAAGGACATTTTCCACAGGGACAGGTGTGTTTTCAAAGTGAACTTCCACAGCTGTTGAAAACACATACCAAAACAGCTTTCAAAACTCCACTGATGGAACATGTACAAATATCAGTTAAAGCAACCAATCAAATCAGCCACAAATATTTGTCAACTAAGTACAACATGATTATCTGTACAAAGCATACTTTAGTATGATTTAACAATGATGACATTTTGAGACAAAGAAACTATTCCCCATAAACTTGGCACATTGGGGAAAGTTCTGTTGAGATTACTGTAGATGCAATATGGTGTTCAAATCTGCATGGTTCATACCATTCTGCAAGATGAAAAAGGCAGTTATTTCTACACACCGTTGATAAAGAAACTATACTAGTTCTTGATTGAAGATCCCAGTTCAGATCCATTCTCTGGATCATGGTTACACCTGAATTTTCAAATAGATAAGTATGCTAAATGGAGCAAGTCTGTAAAAAAAATCTAAAAAAACCCCTGTGGGTTGCAAAATCTTCTCCCTTGTTCGTGGGCTGCAATTCCCACGTTCACTCGTATGTACACAAGTGGCCTTTTATGTGTATGACCATTTTTACCCCGCCATATAAGCGGCCATACTCCATTTAGCATACTTATCTATTTGTGCATATGCTGGGTATGTTCTTGTTTCCATAACCCTCTGAATGCTGACATGGATTACAGGATCTGTAACGTGCGTACTTGATCTTCTGCTTGCGTATACAATCGAAGGGGGTACAAGCACAAGCAGGTCTGCACGTATGTTGACCTGGGAGATTGGAAAACTCTCCACCCTTTAGCCACCAGGCGCCGTTACTGAGATTCGAACCCTGGACCCTCAAATTGAAAGTCCAACACTTTAACCACTCGGCTATTGCACCTATCAGTGGCAAAATAAGACTCCCTTTGATAAGAAATGTCCACGTTTCTAACCATCGGTCCTTCTTCAGGGGCTGTGATTTGTGGAAATGACAGTGGAGGTAAAGGCAAGACCTAAGAGAAGTTATCAGCATTACTCAGCAGAAAAAGCAAAGGGTCAGAGGGGGCCAAGAGAAAGAGAACGGTCGAGAGTGTGAGGTGGGAAAAAAAACAAACAACAACAACAGCAAAAAAAAACACCACAACAGTCGCAGCAATAGTAGCAACAATGACAACAGCAAAAATAACAGCAATTATGTGAATAGAAATGAAAGCGGCTGGGAAGAAAAAAAAGAGGGGTGGGGGTGTGGGGCTGAACAGGGTGGCAGAAGAGACAGAAGGGCAGGAGAGGTGGGAGGTGGGGGATGGAGGGAGAGAAAAGAAAGGTACAGCAGCAGTTAGTGGAGAAAGGGGGAAGAGGGACGGCTGGCGATGCTGGTCTCTCTCTCATGTTGGGGTCCTCTGGATGGAGAGTGTGGCAAGGCAGGCGATGCAGCAGGACTCCATGTGCTTCCTGTACGTCCTGCCGAGGGGGTTCTGCCACACAGCTGTGACTCTGGCATAGGAGGGGCAGTGGTGGGGGCTGCTGAAGAGCTGACCAATGGGGTCCATTGCAGTTTCAGTTTCAGTTTCTCAAGGAGGCGTCACTACGTTCGGACAAATCCATATACGCTACACCACATCTGCCAAGCAGATGCCTGACCAGCAGCGTAACCTAACGCGCATTGCAGTCAAGCCTCACTGATCGCCAGTGTTTCGTGAAGAGATTGTTCAAGGTGCGGCCAGTCTCGCCCACTTACAACTTGCCACACTGGGTGCTGGTCAGGATGTGTACGATGTTGGTCGATCTGCAGCTGAGTGCAGACCTCACAAAACATCTGCCCACCAGAACCGGTGAATGCTTTGGAAGTGTCAATGAAGGGACAGGTTTTGCGTTTGTCGCTGTCACAGGGTCTGCAGCCATGGGGTGTGCGTGGAGGATGGCTTCTTTAAAGGAAATTTTCTATCTAAAATTATGTTTAAATAACATATTTACCGTGACCCAACTAGTGCAGACTCTGGCAGGGGTCTGACATTCCTGTCCTGTGCAAACTACTATCCACCAATGCGGAGAAAATGAAAGCAACTATGGCCGATAACCTCCCAGAAGTAGGTAACCTCCCCTTTGTCCCGCTAGCTAGCGCCCTCTTTTTCCGGCAGCCATCTCAACACCTGTTCCTGTGCACTGCATACGGCTAAGTTTTTTTTTCATATTTTCTATCTGTCTATCGATTCTTTGGCGTCCTTGTTGTTTGTCTAATTATGTCTTCAAACAGGTCGCATAATTATGTAGCTCGATTGGGCGATCGGGCTAAAATTAAGGTGTGCTTGCAATCGATTCACGGACACTCTGGGCTCCTACTTTGGGCTCTCTAAACAACACCAACCCGCAGCCTCCACTTCCTCCACTGCCTCCGACGTCTCCTCCGCCGACTTCTATTTAACTTTTTTTTTCTTTTCTGGACAAGGGAACCGTCTGCTTGGGTTGGGGCTTTGGGGATGGGAGTGTACAATATGTGGTCATACAGCTGGCCTCTTGGAAGTACAGGTGACTGCCCCACCCTTGTCAGCTGGTTTAATGACTAGGTCAGATCTGTGCTTGAGCTCTGCGTGAGGGCCCTCTGGTCTTCAGGTGTCAGGCTGGAGCATTGTACTGCTGTGCTATTCCCTTCCATTAGCATAAAAATGTGCACACATGCTCACACACACACTCATGTGCTTACACAAGGCTAGCTCCCTCCCACACATATTCACACCTCTGTGCCACTTTTACATTTTACCAAATGCCGGTAAACAGCAATATGATCCAACTTAAAAACAAAACAAAACAAATACCTTCGATGTGTGAATGATGGATTGAAACCAAGTTATGTTTATATCCCAATGGTTGTTACACACCTGAGCTTTCTGCAGATCTGAATCTTTTTGTCAGGCATTATCAATGTAACAAATCCCACACCATCATCAGTGCCACAAACTTACTGTTGGAGCCGCGGATGCCAAGTTTGTCCTCTGGCTTGCCATTGGTGACCCCTCCAAAGGCTCGCTCCACGATGAAGGCACTGACTTTGTCTTTCTTCTCTCCCTGGAGACAATCAGGGTCATGATAACTTCTTCTTCTTCTTCTGCGTTCACTCGTATGTACACGAGTGGGCTTTTACGTGTATGACCGTTTTTACCCCGCCATGTAGGCAGCCATACTCCGTTTTCGGGGGTGTGCATGCTGGGTATGTTCTTGTTTCCATAACCAACCGAACGCTGACATGGATTACAGGATCTTTAACGTGCGTATTCGATCTTCTGCTTGCATATACACACGAAGGGGGTTCAGGCACTAGCAGGTCTGCACATATGTTGACCTGGGAGATCGTAAAAATCTCCACCCTTCACCCACCAGGCGCCGTCACCATGATTCGAACCCGGGACCCTCAGATTGACAATCCAACGCTTTAACCACTCGGCTATTGCGCCCGTCAGGGTCATGATAACAACACCAATTAAGTGTTCATGTCAATGTGATGAACAACTTAACGAAAAATCACAAACTTTCCAACAAGTCTCAAATAGAAATGGACAAGTATTGCCTGATACTGAGAGCAAAACATACAGAAGAACTGAAACCTGTATCTTTTGCAGTTGTCATTTCTTTTTCAGTTAATTTTTTTTTAAATTTAAAATAACAATTACAATGTGCAAAAATGACAACACATTCTTACTGAAGCTTTGAACACACACACTAAAGACTATTTATAAAAAAAACAACAACAAAATAACAATGAGAGTCAAAAATCACACTCAAAATGAAAACTTACATCTACAACCACTTCCGTCTTGGCGAAGACGGTGAAGACATCGGCAATGCCTCCGTTCGATATCCAGATCTTCCCTCCATTCAGGTAGAATGTTTTGCCATCTTCCGACAGTGTTGCCCTTGTCTGAATGGAAGCTGCATCACTTCCACTGACAAACAAAAATGTACAATCGTGATTATGGAACTGTTTGCTGTCTCTTCCGTTTTCTGTAAAAAGGTAAAAGAAATGTTCAAGGAGACTGGTGCCTTCTTACTACTTTTTTTTCTTTCTTTTCTATTTCTTAATCAGCATTTAAAAGTACAAAGGGTTTTGTTCCTTTTTAATGAATGATTACAAAGTATAATGGCATGAAAATCTATAGATGTATACAGACATCATACTCACTGAATGAAGTTCACTGGAACAGTGCATAAGATAGAAAATTCAAAGACACTGAAGTCAAATGAGAGGGTTGGGGGAGAAATGAAGGAAACTAAAATCACCTACAATGGACATGACGACTTTGTAAGCTTTCCAATACAGATAAAAAATATCCATCAACATTTTATGAATCTTTTTTTCAACAGTGTAGTGTTATTTACCTGTGGATTTTGTGTGTGTGTGTGTGTGTGTGTGTGTGTGTGTGTGTGTGTGTGTGTTTTCAACAGCGTAGTATTATTCACCTGTGTTTGTGTGTGTGTGTGTGTGTGTGTGTGTGTGTGTGTGTGTGTGTGTGTGTGTTTTCAACAGCGTAGTATTATTCACCTGTGTTTGTGTGTGTGTGTTTATGCATGTCTGCACTTTCACCATTTCTCTGCAACACTCAACAACACTTCAGACATTTTTCACACAATGTACAAGTACTGACATATTAGTGGAGTGTTGTCCTGGTGGTAACACGTCCACCTTGGAAGCAAGAGAATCTGAGCTCACAGGTGCGAATTAAATGCTCGCCAGTACTTTCTCCCCCTCCGCTAGACCTCGAGTGGCGGTCTGGATGCTAGTGATCTAGATGAGACTATAAACAGAGGTCCTGTGTGCACTAATGTACAGTAAAAGAACCCACGGCAACCAATGGGTTGTTCCTGGAAAACTTCTGCAGAAAAATCCACTTTGGTAGACAGGAAAATAAATACATTTGCAGGTAGAAATAACAACAACAAAAAGGATGCCGCTCTCACTGCAGTGACAAGTTCTCCCTGGGGAGAACAACGCAAACAAAAGAGTAATACATCACAATTCAATATGACACAACACAATGCAATACAATGCAATGCAGTACAATGTTTTCCAAACCATCTGAAGGCTATATCAGGCATGCCTACCCCAAAATTTGCTTTTCAGGAACAACACACTTTAGAATCAGGGACAGGGTATCGTTTTCAGGAACATCTCATCAAACGTACAACAGTCGTCTGACAGCCAGAAGCAATGGTTGTAAACATGGAAACATGCCTCCACTTTCAAACGGTTGTCTGTGTTCAAAAAGTCAGTGCTTATCCACAAGCGTATTGGTCTTGCCGAAGTTACAGAAATCAAGTGACTTTCACAAAATGGCTTTGGTACTGTTTGGATAGTTCCGGCTGTTCACAATCTGCCTTTGATAATATTCAGCAGCATTCCCGTAAGTCTTAACGAAGTGTCTTCGGCAATGGTCGGAAAGCCATCTACAGGTACACTTGTACCCACTATATACTTCTGAAAAAAAAATGTTATGGCCGGATTTTCTTATTTTTCCAGGACATGCAACAAATAGGAAATTTTCTATCTAAAATTACGTTTAAATAACATACTTACCGTGACCCAACTAGTGCAGACTCCGGCAGGGGTCTGAAATTCCTGTCCTGTGCAAACTACTATCCGCCTATGCGGAGAAAACGAAAGTACTATGGCCGATAACCTCCCGGAAGTAGGTAACCTCCCCTTTGTCCCACTAGCTAGCGCCCTCTTCTTCCGGCAGCCATCATGACTCCTGTTCCTGTGCTCTTCATACAGCTAATTTTTTTCTTATTTTCTGCCTGTCTGTCAATTCTCTGGCGTTCTTGTTTGTTGTCAAATTATGTCTCCAACCAGGTCACATAATTATGTAGCTCGATTGGGGAACAGTGCTAAAATTAAGTGCAACAAATATCCTTATTTCCGGGACACTCTGTCCATTTTGTCATTTTCCCGGGATATATACGGGCCCTCAGTAATGGTAGGCATGCCTGCTGTCTGACAGGGACACACACACGGGACACACATACCTGCCAGGCTCAGTCAAGCAGAAAGCAGCAACATGCTCTCCAGACGCCAGCTTGGGCAGATACTTTTCTTTCTGCGCAGTGTTGCCCGCCAGCAGTATACCCTGATGATGATGATGATGATTAGACAGATATACATAATACAGGTAATACCTTTCCACTGATTTTACATGGTAGGTTAACAAGTACTCTCACACCAAGTAAAAGCAACTCCAAAATATTGGGAGAAGAAGAGGGATATTCATTTGTTATTAAACGTGCATGTGATACATTTCATAATGATAATAATAATAATAATAATAATAATAATGAACAATTATTCAGTGCTTGTTCTCAAAAGAGCTCAAAGCGCTTTATATGCACAAACGTTCATTAACGATAAATGATGAGATAATGAAATAAATCAATGTACACAAACTTCAACTGCCGGATTTAAAGTCTTTTGTTACAAATATACAGAGCATAACATTTTCTTGGCTACATGAGCATACAAATCTGACATTTATTTCCTAGAAAATCACATACACACATTAACTTTTTCTATGTGCCTTTCACATTTCCTTGTTCTTTTATGATCAAAATCTATTCACTCAAGCGCTACTCTTATAGATATTCAAGAAAAAATGTATACCCCCCCCCCGCCCCCCAACCTTAAATGTAAGGTTATTAGACACAAATGAAGCAAGCATTATCTTGACATTCTTTTCATGCTCACATTAGTCACAAATGCTCAATGAAAAACACTCGATCAGTTTATAAAAACATAATTAAATAATTTTTAGCCCAAAAAGGAGGAGTTTGTATTATACTCCATGTTTGGTGTTTACATATACTTACCATGTCAAACTGATGCAAACTAGGCCTATGGTTTGCTCTGTTTGGCCAAATTTCGCGCGGCTAACGGTGAAAAGACGCCCCTCTTAGTCTGGCCCGCTCTTAGCCAATCAAACGCCTCTAACAGCTATAAGCGCTGAATCATTCCGTGGCCATGAAAGAAAATGCCCCATGAGAACCACGGCGGAGACGCGGGGACGGACGGGCGGGCATTCGAGTTTGACATGGTAAGTATATGTAAACACCAAACATGGAGTATAATACAAACTCCTCCTTTTGGTGTCATATACTGTACCATGTCAAACTGATGCAGAATTTAAAGCAAATGGAGGAGGGCAACGCCTACTGGTTCGTATGGGGAGCCCTTGAAACTGAGACGGCAGTGTTAGCCGCGACAAAGGAAATCCCCTTGGAACCGTCAGCCCTGGTCATACGGAAATCCCGGAGGTAGAAGTTGATGAAGGGATTCTCCGACCGCCAGAAGGCTGCCTCCAAGACATGCTGCAGTGGTACCGAGTGCTGGAAAGCAGCCGAAGTAGCTATGGCCCGCACTTCGTGTGTTCTGGGATTAAGACAGCTGAGATCCTTGTGTGCATGAGAGTAGGCTCTACGAATCACTTGGGAAACCCAGCGGGAAATGGTGCCTGCAGCGATATCTTTCTTGTAATTCTCATTGAGGGAGATGAGAAGGCGCCTCTGAGAAGAACGCCTATGGCGAGACCTATTGCAATAGTATTTGAGGCACCGAACGGGGCAGAGATGCCTATCTTCATCATCTTGTGCCAGAATATCCGACAAAGGTCTGACCCTCAGAGAGGGGGAAGGGACCTCGGGGTCTTGGTTCTTAGCCAGAAACTCTGGAAGGAAACGAAGAGTGATGGAACCATCTCTGTGGAATGCTAGATCTTGTGGCAGACCACTAAGACCATGAATCTCACTTCTACGACGGCCCGTGGCCAGCAACAGAAGGAAAGTGGTCTTGAGAGTGAGCAGGTCAAAAGGAATAGTCCCCAATGGCTCAAAGGGCTGTTTTCGAATGAAATCCAGCACCAGGAACAAGTCCCAGAGGGGCACTCTTCTGGGATTCCTAGCTTCCTTCAGAGAGGCGCCCCTAGCCACTTCTCTGAGCAGGAAATCAGCTTCAAAAGCGGGACCACCTAGCTGTTTGATAGTGGTACAAATGGCAGACCTGTACCCTCTCACAGAACTAGCAGACAGGTTGAGAACCGAGGAGCAGTGAGCCAAAAAGTTGGCCAGCTGCATGCTCGTAGGGTTAGTAGGGGGAATGTTCTGAGCTGTACACCAACTCAGCCATTTCTTCCATCGAAAGTCATACAAAGTCTCTGTTCCCTCCCTCCTGGCTTTGGAGACTATGGAGAGGAGGTCGGAGGAGGCACCCCCCTTGGTCAGCGCGGCGGACACAGAGGCTGACCGAGGGGTGGAAGACTTCAATGGTGATGCTGACAGATCCGCCCGCACAGCAGCCACGCGTGCAGGTGGAGCATTTGAGGATTGGAGTGAGGAATGCCCGAACGAGGCTGCCTCAGCAGATGAGGTTTGGTTTCCAGTTCCAGTGGTGGAACATGTGTCAGGGACTGAAGGACCGGAAACCAGGGCTGGGCTGGCCATTTCGGCGCAATGAGGATCATCTGCGGGCGTTCCAACCTGGCTTTCCGTATCACCTTGGACAGGATTGGAAAGGGAGGAAACGCGTAGGCAATCAGACTGCTCCAGTCTAGAGAGAGAGCGTCCACTGCCCATGCTTCTGGGTCGGCGACTGGAGAGACGTACGTGGGAAGTCTCTTGCTGAACCTTGTCGCAAAGAGGTCCACCATCGGCCGGAACCACTGTTCCCACACTCCTTGCAGGGTGTCCTTGTCCAGGGTCCACTCTGTGTGTATGACACTCTTGGACCTGCTGAGAGCATCTGCCAAAATGTTGTCTTTCCCTGCTATGTGTCTCGCTGAAAGTGCAATGCCCCTGCTGTGGCACCAACGGAGGAGAGCCTCGGTCCGCAGAGAGAGGTCTGCCGAGTGCGCTCCGCCCCCTTTGTTCACGTAACAAGCGACTGTTGTGTTGTCCGTGAACAAGCGAATGGTCTTGCCTTTGGCCTCCGCTATGAAGTGCTGGAGAGCCCTGCGAACTGCCTCCAGTTCCAGAACATTGATGTGGCATAGGCGCTCCTCCGGGGACCAAGTCCCTGCTGCATGGAGAGAGTCCATGTGGGCTCCCCAGCCCATGGAGGAGGCGTCTGTGAATAGTGCCACCTGAAGAGTCGGTGGGGCTATGGGCACCCCCTGTGTTAGAAGAGGGGTGGTTAACCACTCTGATGTCACCTCGAGGAACCACTCGCCCAGACATATCCGGGTATCCCATGGCTGAGTGCTCTGGGACCACCGTAGCCTGAGTGCCCTCTGAAGAGGGCGCTTGAGAACCCTGCCCAGAGGGATGAGAGGTGCCATGGACTCCATCATGCCCAGGAGGGAAGAAAGTGTCCGCGCCGTTGCTTGGGAGGAATGGCGCAAGTGGTTGAGGAGGCCTGCCAGACGGTCCCACCGATCTGGCGTCGGAGAGACTATCATGGACCGCGTGTCGAATCTCATCCCTAAGAAGTCGAAGGACTGGCTCGGGGACAGATCGCATTTCTCCTGGTTCGTGATGAAGCCCAGTTGGGAGCACAGGTCTAGAAGTCTGGCTGTATGACTCTGGCACAGAGCCTGTGACTGGGCCAGAATAAGCCAGTCGTCCAGGTACACACAGAGCCGAATGGACTCCGACCGGACGATTGACACCAATTCCCGCACCACCTTGGTAAACAGGAAAGGGGCAAGGGACAGACCAAATGGGAGGGCAGAGAACTGGAACACTCTGTCCCTCCACACGAACCTCAGGTACCGGCGGGATGCCGGGTGGATGAGGATATGGAAATAAGCATCTTTCAGATCGATGGACGTCGCCCAATCTCCCTGTTGCATGGTCTCCCGAATCTGTGCCTGTGTGTCCATCTTGAATTTCATCTTGGGGAGGAAACTGTTGAGGGGGGACAAGTCCAGGACTGGTCTCCACCCTCCGGAGACTTTTGGAATCACGAACAACCGGCCGTAAAAACCGGGGCCCGGGTCCGAGAGTTGAGATATCGCCCCTATGAGGAGTAGGTGCGATATCTCTTTCTCTAAGACGCTCTCCTGCTCCATCGAGCTGGGCACATAAGGAGGAGGAGTGGATCTTAGAGGGGGGCGGTCCCCCACCCAAGGGAGCATGTACCCCGACTCTAGCACCGACACTATCCAGTCGTTGAGTCCCAGAGCACGCCACTGATGCGCGTGCCGGGACAAGTTTCCTACTTGGAGGGGCTGAACGACTGGCGGTGCTGAATCGGGGCCCAGTCATTGGGGGTGCTGCCTTCTGGCCTTGGGCATGGCCGGACGGCTTGGACGGCCATGAGGTGGTTTGTTCCTCTGCCGCTGATTCTGAGCACGCCGCTTTGGCTTAGGAGGCGAGGTATATGGAGGAGCCCTGGTGGCGGGTCTCTTCAAAGGCATAGAACCCTGGCGCCCCTGGGAGGATTGGGCTAAATCTGAGGCCACCTCCCGGTTTGTCTCTGCCCTGTGGCTGACAAAATGCGGCGCATACTGGCCGAAGAGGGAGTGCTGCTGTGCTGGGATGGACCGCAGAGCAGCCCTCTCCTCTACTGGAATGTTAGAGAGGCGGAGAACAGCATCCCGCCGCGCTAGCACCGTATTGAAGTGAAGGCTGGTAGCTGCGTCTGCAGCTGCCGTGAGACCAGACGCTACTCGATTGCCAAAAGTGTTTAACCTCGGGTCTGAGAAGAGGCCAGGCAGGCCAGAGGAAGGAGACTCCGTGTCCTGCTGAACTGGACGTCGTTCCCACAGCTCATTGGCTCTGTGGAGGAACGCGTCAAAGAAGGTATAAGCCGTGGACACCTCGAGGAGGCAGCGGCGGGCCAGTTTGTCCCACTCTGCAAATGTCTTAAAGGGAAGAGTAGCTGAGGTGGGGAAGGTGGTGCGCTGTGAGACCAACATCCTGTCCTGCGCGGAGGGCTCTGCTTCCCTGTAGGCAGGGTGGTCCTGTGTGTACCAGGACCACACTCCTCCCTTGGAGGGATCTTTAAGGAACTTGCCTGGGGCAAAAGCGCCCGGGGCAGAGAGTGACTCCCTGCCTGGAGGAGGGATGGAAGCAGCACCCCTGACGGTGCGGGCTGGCTTATTAAGCCACTCCTGAGCCATTTCTGGCACTCTGAGTCGCCTTGTGGTTCTGGAGTTAGAGTCACCTGACCGTAGGAGGGTTAAGGGTGACAAAGTTGCCTGAGGGACTGATTCAGCATGTGTGACCCTATTGGGGAGGGTCAGTTCGAGCTCGGCAAAGTCCGAGTTTGGTTCAGGCTGGTCCCTAGGGAGGCGTGGGCTCCATCTGTCGCACTGGGATGGGGGCGAAGAGTGCTCATCTGCTTGTTCGTCCTCATCCGAAGACAGGGGCTGTCCTTCTTGTTCACAGTCCATCCCCTGTTGGGTGCCATCCCAAGTGGATGTACCCACGGGGGCGTCCTGTGGGCTGTGGTCAGCCCAGCGGGATGAGCTGGGGCGATCCCGAGCAGGGACCCTGGTCTCCTCTGTTATGTCCTTGACACCCGAAGAGGGTGGGGAGTGTGTGGACCGTAGGTCCAACCATGCTTGGGATGGTGGGTGCCACACCTTCTCAGAGAGAGCGTCCCTGGACGCCAGAGGGACCCACGACTGCTGTGAGGGGACGAACACCCACTCATCTCCTTTTAGGACCGAGGGCTGGGTAGGTGGGACCAGCAGGCTCCCACGGGCTGAGCGGGGTCCCTCAGCTGCCGTCGGTCCTGAAAAGGAAGCCGTAGTGACCGTGGCGGTCACCTGCGTGCTGACAGAGGACCTATTCGAGGCTGTAGTGTTAACACTGGTCGAGGAGCTCGACCTGCCCAACGAAGAGTCAATCCCTCTTGTCGGGGCTGTGTGTGTCACTCTGTGGTCTGTGCTGGGTTGGGTCCGGTGGGGAGCGGACCAGGGGTTAGTCCCTGGTCCTCCCGGGAACCCAGCATGCACCATAGGTGCACCCCAGTACGGGTAGAATGGGGGATACCACCCGTGGGCACCAGCCATCCCGTGACCCCAGCCCCAAGGGTCACTGGTGCCTTGACCTCGTTGAAGGGAAAAGCCTGGCCAAGTCGGAGGGAGGTCAGGTCCGACTTGGGTGTCAGACAGGCCGAAAGGCCGGCGGTCTGACTGCCCGGAACCGCCTGACACGCGCGGGACTCCCCCAGCAGGGGAGACCGGCCGGATAGCGGGGAGACCTGCAGAGCAGGTTGCCACGCGCCCAGAATCCCCTCCCGTGGGGAGACTGGGGTGGCTTGGCCCGGGGTGGGCTAAGTGGAGGTCCCCCCCCGGAACCAACTGTTTTTCTCCCCCAGGAGGAGGTGGGGGAGGGGGGTCGACCGAGGAGGGAGGAGGGGAAACAGCACTGGGGCCCCTGAGGGCCGTCTCCGTGTGGGGACCCGGATAACGGCGGGGGGCGGCCTCCCCTTGGGAGTCCGCACCCAGCCGCGAGTTCCCACCACCAAGAGAGGACGTGCTACTCCCCCTTCCACCCGCCTCGCGCTGGGACACTTCGGGAGGTGACGCTCGAATCCCTTTCCCCCCGGTCCCCTTCATGACCGTTTTATCGGGACGAGCGTCCCCTCCGCGATCAGCGTCTGCAGACGCATCGCCGCGGTCCCTATCGGGAGAAATCATGAGCTCCGGGCCTGGGAGAGTCTCTTGGCGAGTATCTCTGCCAGCATCATGATCCCTGCCTTCGTAGGATGGCAAACGAGGCATGGTACCGCGCGTAAGCACCCAGCGAACAATACGAACCCCAACAGAGAAAGGAAAGACAGGATCGACTCAGAGGTAGAAAATACGAAGAAATCGAGGGGGCCGAGTCGAAACGAGTACACAGAATGTAAGCACAATACACATGCAAGCCGCATACAACAAAATAAGGCCAAATGAAAACGCTTAATAGCCAAAAAAAGCGTTAGACGAGACAGAGCGAAAACCTGACAAGATGGCGTGGAGAGCCTTGGCCAAAGGAATGATTCAGCGCTTATAGCTGTTAGAGGCGTTTGATTGGCTAAGAGCGGGCCAGACTAAGAGGGGCGTCTTTTCACCGTTAGCCGCGCGAAATTTGGCCAAACAGAGCAAACCATAGGCCTAGTTTGCATCAGTTTGACATGGTACAGTATATGACACCAAACTACTGATGTTCAAACCAAACAGCTTGGTTTTCTTCATATGTCTGTTTGATTATAGCATTAATTTTCACTGTCTGTTCTCTCACTGCAATTATTGCATATGTACAATACTGATTATTGTAGCTGAGGTTTACATCAACTCAGCATTTTAGCATTTTATGTCGTTTACGCATTCATACTAAATGGCCATGACTCTCACACATTATGTAACAAAGACCACAAATTACTTTCTCTTTTTGGAGGCAATAAAATATTCTGTATTCTGTATCACTGCTGCAGTTCTTCAGCAAAAAAAAAGGGAGGAAATCAGACCTTGAGCCCAATGGCCTGATGGGCAGCCAGAGTCACAGCGATCGACCCGTCACAGGCAGTGATCTCTGCAATCCTGGCGTACTTGGTCGCGTTCAGTGCCAACCCGCCTGCACGTTATCAAAACAGGTGAAACTAATTAATCAGTGAAGATTGTAACAGCAATAACAATATCATTATTATCATTGATAATAACCGACGAGCGCAATAGCCGAGTGGTTCAAGCGTTGGACTGTCAATCTGAGGGTCCCGGGTTCGAATCATGGTGACGGCGCCTGGTGGGTAAAGGGTGGAGATTTTTACCATCTCCCAGGTCAACATATGTGCAGACCTGCTAGTGCCTGAACCCTCTTCGTGTGTATATGCAAGCAGAAGATCAAATACACACGTTAAAGATCCTGTAATCCATGTCGGCGTTCGTTGGGTTATGGAAACAAGAACATACCCAGCATGCACCTCCCCCGAAAACGGAGTATGGCTGCCTACATGGCAGGGCAAAAACGGTCATACACGTAAAAGCCCACTCGTGTGCATACGAATGAACGCAGAAGAAGAAGAAGATTAATAATAATAACAACAATAATAATCCACTTATCAAGTGCCTTTCCATGTAGACGCTGCACAGTATAAAACTTGACGAGTAAAACATGCAGTGAAACACAGTGACGACAACTGTCAAGACATTGATCCACTGGCCAGTGGTCAACCTAAGATGATGACCAGGGTTCTGCCACACAGTGAGATATTATTTCACAGTTGGTTTCCCCACAGGTGGAAGAAACCGTCTCTCTGCTACAATGAATCATTTTTCAATTTCTTTTTCTTCTTCCTTTTCTTCTTCTGTATCTATGGGCTGCAACTCCAACATTCACTTTTATGTGTGAGCGAGATTTTACATACGCATATGACAATTTTTACCCCCCTCTACCCCTCCCCCCCACCCCCAATCTGGTAAGCTGTTGATGTATGAAATGTATTTAAACACAAGAAACAGCAACATATTGCAACATCTGAATACAGTCATGCCAGCTGTGGGCTTGCCATTTCTCCACGCTGTTGCAATCAGTTAAAAAAAAAAACACAACACTTTCTGACAAACAAAATTTACCATACTCCAGTGGAATCTGCTGACCAAAGAGACCCAGGTCCTTCAGACCCTGGAGAGTTTCTTCTGGAATCTTGGCAGCAACATCAATAGCCTTGGAATCCACTGAAACAGATCAACAAAAGCGGCATCAATAGCCTTGAAATCCACCGAAACAGATCAACGTAACAAGAGCCTTGGAATCCTTTGAAACACAATAAAAAAAAGGTGGTATTTTACCCAATGTTGACAATGCCACTATGTCTATGGGAACATGTCTAATGCACATGTGCATTTGTGCCTGTGACTAAAGCCTGACTGAATGACAGAGGACATGAACGATGAGCAACTTGAGGCAGCTGTCAGTCAGCTCAACTCAGGCAGGCAGCCTGTTGTGCAAATGACTGCTTTTTGAAAAGCACTTAGGTGCTATGTAAGTATCAATAATACAATAATAATCATTACATCCATATATATAAGTTGAGTGGGTACTGATCTGTCTGACCCCACGCCTCTTGAAGCAATGGGCACAAACAAGTAATGTGTATGTTGCTACAGGTACCAAGCCTATGAAGAAATGATAGAAAGCTCACAGGTAAAAGTTGTAATTTTTTCTTTTTCAAAAGGAATGTTGCTAAATTATCTGTGTTGCGTGCATGTGTGCGTGCATGAGAGAGAGATCATGTTCAAACTCAATCTAAAGCACTTTTATTGATCCATACCTGACTCTGAAAAGAACCGCTCCAGTGGTTCAACCATGGCATTCAATTCATCATACTCTTCTTTATCACTGATTTCAGGATACACCAGCATTTCCTGGAAAAAAAAAAGAGAACAGAAATCATATGATATTGTTAAAATAATATTCAAGCTTCAAAATTAATGTAATATGATGTTCGTACTTTGGATTTGAAGATGACCATGGCTTCAAGAATCAGATGGAATCCGGGCCCTGAAGGCTCACCCACATGTGGGACACAAGTGACTGGGCACTGTCGTGGCAGTGGATGCTGCTTGGGCCTTGTGCACAGCATGTTTTTGTTGCACCTTGGTGATGTGCCTGGCTTCAGCTGCACAGGCTCCTGTGGTGTTCTTGCTGTGCCAAGTTGGACAGTCCAAAGCAAGACCTCAGTCTATGTTCACTGTACGAGTGAGTGTGCTGCCCAGGTAGTGAAGTTGTCGACTGCCTGGAGGTTCTGCCCCTTCACTGTGATGCGCGGCTCCTGGTATAGCTTTCCTGGGGCAGGCTGGTACATAACTTTGGTCTTTTTGGAGCTGATGGTGAGACCTAAGTTGTCGCAGGCTTGTATGAAGCAGTCCATTTCACACTGCATCTTCTGCTCTGTGCTGGTGTTGAGTGCGCAGTCATCAGCAAACAGTAAGTCTCTGAAGACAGTCTCCTTCACCTTTGTAACAGCCTGCAGTTACCTGAGGTTGAACAATCTCCCATCAGTCCTGTACCTGACATGGATTCCTTCTTTGCAGTCATGGAAGGCATCTGTCAGCATAGCAGAGTTAATACCATACTGAACAGAGTCCGGGCGAAAATGCAACCTTGTTTGATGCCGATTGTCACTGGGAAGGTCTCTGACTGGTCTCCATCATCCAAAACTTTCACCGTTACTCCGTTGTGGAACTGCCGGACGATTGTGATGAACTTGCTGGGGCAGCCAAACTTCTCCATGATCTTCCACAAGCTATCTCTGCTGACTGTATCGAAAGCCTTGGTCAGATCGACAAAGGTCATGGAGAGGTCACTGTTTGTTCCTGACATTTTTCCTGGAGTTGGTGCTCAGCAATAATCATGTCCGCAGTTCAACATTCAGCATGGAAGCTGCAATGGCTTTCTGGAAGGAGACCTTGCTCAAGATGTTGGAGAAGGCGGGTGAGCAGGACACGGGCCAGAATCTTCCCAGCAATGGACAAGAGGGAGATGCCTCGGTGGTTGTCACAAGACTGGCGGTTGCCTTTCCTGTTGTAGATGTGGACTAAGCTGCCATCTTTCAGTTGTTGTGGGATCTGTCCCTCGTTCCACATAGACTAAAAGAGTTCAGTCAGCTTTTGCATTATGGTAGGGCCTCCTGCTTTGTATACCTCAACAGGAATTGCATTGGATCCTGGCGCTTTGCTACAGGGCAGTTGCTTAAATGCTATATAATATTACAGTCACTAACTCACAATGAGCAACTTCTTCCAGTGACTTGTTCAAGACAGGTTTTCCCTGACTGATGAATACATAATATATATATATATATATATATATATATATATATACACACACACACACACACATATATATATATATAAATATATGTAATTAACAAATATACATACATATGTATGTATGCTATATAGAAACCTCCCCATTCATCATAACACAACAGTGGCTCCCATTCGCTTTTATCTTTCCATCCCCACCCCTTTTCTTCACAAATAATCAAATATCATCGAGCATGAACAGACACAGAATCAGATAAATCAATCGATCAACTGCACACAAGCATATTTCACCTTGTCAAACGTGCCCAAAAACACATTCTTCATGAATGGCTTGTTCGTGCGGGTTTTCTTCCCGGTGGCAGTGGATGGAACTTGGCTGTCTTGTTCAGTCGCCTGCTTTTGGTTTTCTGTTTGCAAGTTGGAAGCAGTCGATCGCAGTCTGATGGTGCCTGCATTTTGAAAATATCTGGCACTTCTCGCCAGTGAAATGAGTTGGCGCGTGAGAAAATGCTTAGAATTCATCATGCTCAATAAGCTTAACTGCGGTCAGCGTTTGCCTCTCGTGTCCGGCGTTCTGTGTTGGTTGCTGATGTAAAGAGCAAAGTCCGAGATCTTCTTTCGCCAAAGTTAAGGAAGTACATTTGAGGGAGCTTTCAGTACAGCAATAGCAAATAGCGCGAGGTGTATTGTTGGATAATGTTTTTAATATTCATGTTCAAAAAAAGATTTTTTTTTAAATTTTGAACTAACATTCAGCAATCATGTAATAAAGCTTAAGCTTGTCGTTTCTTAGTTTTGCGCCAATTCAGACTCGGAACAAGGAAGATCCCTCAAACAAACATTTCCGGGAAAGGTCATCAGAGGCCAGATAGCGGAAGAAAGGGTAAGAACGTCGATGTAAAAAATGTAACTGAATTCGATATTACACAGTGTATGATAAACGCTGAACTCCATAGCAGTAGTTGATAATGATATTCGCTTCTAATGTAAACAGGCTTAACATTTCTCTGTCATACAGATTTAAAGACAGTCTACTGAGACACTCAATCACTGAGTTTGTAACTGAATGACTGTTTCAGCTGAAGTAACTGATCAGGAATACTTTTTTGTTGTTATTGTTTGTTTTTTGTTTTTTGTATTGGCATATATAGCTTAGAAATCGTATGCCAGAACAGATCTGCCGCACATTTTATTGTTGACTGGTTGTTGGTATGTATATTTATATGTAATTTGTAGGATGTTTTCCCCTTAGTTGATAAAAGTTTATTCCCTTACGTTCACAAATAATGTATTTTCTGACTGGTATAGTTTGATATGTTAAATATATTTAATTTTGTATTGATCACTTCATTCGGCATACATCATAGATTTATTGTGTATTCATGAATTATCTCACATATTCTCGTTTACAGGTGACTTGCACTGAAAGATTGTAAAAGTTACAGAGTGGCATGCAGATCACAAATATTAGAACTTAGATAATGTGAACAATACAAACTTCTGAGGGCTGCTACAAATGAATGGTTGGAGCACATTCAGTTTCATCCTGAGGGTCCCAATTTAAGTTTCACCCCAGAATCAGTACCTGGTGGGTTAGAGGTGGAAATAAGTTTTTTTTTTTTTAACTGATCTTCCATGTCAACATATTTGTAGACTTGCACACACACACACACACACACACACACCTCTCTCTCTCTCTCTATATATATATATATATCTAGCAATACATGTACATGTGCACACATTCGCACATACACACTGTCACACTTACACCACACACACACACACACATCTCTAAATATGTATATTTATATGTAGCGAGAGAGAGAGGAAGAAACAGTCTCAGAGCAAGAAGTTATTTTTTCATCATGCTTGAAGTTGAATAGTATTAGTATCAAATGGCTTGTGTGTTGAAGAAAATGTAGAACACTGACAGTGGTGTTGTCCAACATCGGTTTCATTGTCAGTTAGGAACAGAGCAACAAAAACACTTAAATGAACAAAAAAGATAATGATATACTCACTGTGATTGGGAACACACACACCAGGTAACAACACAAAATAATACAAGAAAGCAGCAATTCGATCCTAAAGTCATCTACAGGCATTTGAAGACTGTCATAATGACAGCTATGTGCTTTTTAGATTCTGTGTCTGTCTGTTTTTTGTTTGTAAGACACCTAGGAATTGAGATGAAATGTGTTGCTTCGGGATATCATTTTGTACTGTAAGCAACCAATGTTCATGTTTTCATCCGCACTAAGGTGAGTGCAGTAGCCAGTGTTATCATTTTTGTTCTTTTACTTTTCTCTTGCTATCAGCTCTTTTCATTCTGCAACACTAATGACTGGTTTGTTTTAGGCTTCTTTTTTTATCATTGCAGAAGACAGAATGCCAGTGAAGAAAGGACGTCTGAAGCCTGAAGAGCGCTATAGAATCCAGAAAAATTATGATTTTCTGAAGGATAACTTTGATCCAGTCAATGGAGCCCTTGATCACCTCATTAGTGATTTGGTGTTTGACTTATCTGACAATGATTTTGTGACAAATGGCGGAGAAAAAACTGCAAGAGGACGAGTTGAGCGGTTTATCAGTGTTCTGGAAAATTCAGGTGAGAAAAAGTGCCCAGTTCATTTAACAAACAAGATTGAAATTTTTTTTTCTTTTTTTTTTCTTTTTAAAATCTTATTATTGAAATACAATGTGATTTTTTACAAATTCGGTCATAACATCTCATACATATTCACCTGTGGCTGACACATGGAACCAGTTAATGTTAAACTTAAAGCAGTGGAGATTTTTCCAGTCTTGTCAAATTATCTGCATAACTGTTCTGTGTCTTTAGTACTTTTGATGTGTGAGACGTTTTGTTTAAAAATAACATTTCTCATCAACCGCAATTGATATAGGAACCCAACTTGGTTATCCCTATTATGAAGGTATGTTTTGCAGAATAAGAGGTCAAAGGTCATGGTCATTGATTGGCAGAATAAAATGAGCTTGATAGAGCTCATGTTTTTTATTCAGTTTTTATCAAACTGGGGATTATGACAACAGTGTTAACTGCATAATTCCTGATGTAATTCAGGATGAAGGTCATATCATTTTATGTAATGATAGCTGAAAAAGGGTATTTATTGCTTGACACAAAAGAGATGGTTTTCTTTTACACATCATTTTCCTCAAACTTGGTACAATGATTGGTAGCAATGAACTTTAAAACTATAGAGAGTTGAGTTTATGGGTCAGAGTTCAAGGTTATGGTACAATGGAAGAAATGTAGAAGTATTTGTATTTGTATTTCTTTTTATCACAACAGATTTTTCTTTGTGAAATTCGGGCTGCTCTCCCCAGGGAGAGCGCGTCACTACACTACAGTGCCACCCATTTTTTTTGTATGTTTTCCTGCATGCAGTTTTATTTGTTTTTCCTATCGAAGTGGATTTTTCTACAGAATTTTGCCAGGAACAACCCTTTTGCTGCCGTGGGTTCTTTTACGTGCGCTAAGTGCATGCTGCACACGGGACCTTGGTTTATCGTCTCATCTGAATGACTAGCGTCCAGACCACCACTCAAGGTCTAGTGGATGGGGAGAAAATATCGGCGGCTGAGCCATGATTCGAACCAGCGTGTTCAGATTCTCTCGCTTCCTAGGTGGACGCGTTACCTCTAGACCATCACTCCACATAGTATAGTATATTAAAGCTTGAATTTTTCTGCTGATTCTGGTCAAATTGGTACTGTGATTGGTTTTATCTGAAACATGTAAACACCTTTTAAACTGAAAGTCAAGGTTTAAGGTCAAGATCATCATAATATGGGAATGAAAATGGCCTGTTCCATGATGATACACTTTACAGTGACTTAAAAAAAAAAAAATCCTCTTACAGAATTCCTGTGTTCAGTTGAGTTGGCGAGTCTTGAAGGCCCTGCCTCTGTTGTTTTTGTTGATTTTGTGTGTCTTTTAATGCGTGGAGTTGCAAGTGAAATTGTTGAGAAATAATGTTGATATGCAATAATTTCTTGTCTTTTTTTTTCTCTCTCTACTATTGCCTGTGTGGTTAATTTATGAACAGATCGTGTGTGTTTTTTCTCACCTTTTTTTTGTCACCTTTTCTCTGTCAGTGTGTCTTCCTAATTTTTCGAATGTGAACTGGTGGGTTTTCTGTTTATGAACAAACATAATGTGATTTTTTATTTGCTGTATGTATGTGTGGATACTAACTGTCATTTATTGTTTCTGTTTTCTCAGGACCAGATTCATACCCGTGCTTTATAAAAGCTCTCAACAGTACAGGTGATCAGCATATTGCAAGACAGTTAGAAGAAACTCATGTTCCTGAGGACAATAAAAAGGGTTAGTAAAAATGAATTTTTCTGTTACTTTAAAGTTTACTTTCACTTCAAGAGACTTGGAAATCATGGGTCAAGCATGATAACTTCCCCACTCCCAAAATTAAACAAAGAAGAAAAGATGAAATCAATACATGCTTTCTGTCTCCCAACACTACCCTCAGCCAACTGTACTGTTGTTAGAATACATTTGTCACAAAAAAAATGTAATAACAGACGATTCTACAGCATTCTTTCTCTCTTTAAAAAAAAAAAAAAAAAATTAGTATTATTTTTTTTTTTTAGTATACCATTATAGGTCTATCCACCTAACCACCCATGGCACAATCAGTGTGGCCCATTTTCTGTGGTATTGAAAGTTCTTTTCATTTTAAGTAATATCTGCACTACTTGTTCGGAACTGTACACATGATAAGAATGAAATATTTTCAACTTAATACTTTGCAATGGTCATTTGGTGCAGGGCAACATTTAAGAAGAGGGTACAGGTCAAGTTCTCAAGTACACACAACCAGTTTCATGTATCCTAGATATCTACAAACACGCAGACATGTGTATGCATGCACACTCATATGAATATTTGTGCACATTTACATATACATGCGAGCTCACGTGCACACACACACACACACACACACACATACACAGCTGTGCGCGTGCAAGCAACAGTCACAAACACATACAGGTATATAGTAATATACCAAACACACAGCACATTTTTGGACTGATGTTTCTGTGTGTTCCTGTGCTTAGACATGTGTGCATGCAAATTTGATTAACCTTCGCTGGCTATCGTGGGTTGTACACGACCCAGAAGGGTACAAAAACACAAATATCTCAGCCAGTTCTTAATATTTTTCTATGAAATTTCAGAAATGCTTCCTACACATAAAAGGCCAACTTTTGCGAAAAAATGAAAAATAATCATTAATTAGTTAATGAGTAATTAAAGGTGGTGTTTTAACTACACACGCACGCTTGTGTGGGTCATATATGACCCATGCTTTTTAAAGAGGAAAAAACGTAGTCACCCCTCGAAATCTCGTGTGGGTCATGCACGACCCATACCTTTTTAATAGTGATTTCAGAAGGTTTAATTTGCAATTAGTGAAGGAAAATAAAGAAGTTTTACTTTCAATAGTCTCACTACCCCACTACTCTCCCACTACCCCCACCCCTCCCCGCCCCGTCCCTTTCGCCTGTCTTCAGCTATATAACCCCCTTCCATCCCTTTCTCTAACAGCATGTACCTGTGTGACAGAATATGTTTGATTGTGCATGTATAGGGTGCTATGAGTCATCTCTCTCTCTCTCTCTCTCTCTCTGTCTCACTGTCTGTCTGTCTCTCGCTCTGTGTCTGTCTCAGTCTCTCTCTGTCTCAGTCTCTCTCTCTCTCTATCTACCTATCTCTGTGTGCATAAGTAGGGTTTGTATGTATGTGCATGTGCTGTTATGCATTTGTGTGTGTGATCAGTTGTGTGAGTGTGTGTGTGTATGTGCGTGTGTGTGAATGCGTGAGCATGTGTTTCTTCTGAGTGTATGTGTTTGTGTGAGTCTGTGCGTGTACGAGCGCATGTATGTGTAATCAGTTGTTACGATATGTTTCCCTTTTCTGTATTTTGTTATAAGCTTTGGAGGAATATACAGGTTTTTGTCTTTTTACAAAGTATGGGTCGTGCACGACCCACACAAGCTTTGGAAGAATATACAGGTTTTTGTCTCTTTAAAGGTATGGGTCGTGGACAACCCACATGAGCTTCCATGTGTAGTCAAAAGCAACAGCTAGCGAAGGTTAAATGAGCAGATTTGTATTCTCCTGATTTTAAAGGAATGAAGACAGATTTACACTTGGACATGTATGCATGCAAATATGATTAATTGAACTTAGTTAGAAACTTATTTCAGTATCAGTTTCTCAAGGAGGCATCACTGCATTTTGATAAGTCAATATACGCTACATCACATATGCTAAGCAGATGCCTGACCAGCAGCATAACCCAACGCGCTTCGTCCGGTCTTGAGTGCGTGCATATCTGTTTGTGTACCTATCAGAGGGGATTTCTCGAAAGAATTTTGCCACAGGACAGCTTTTCTTGCCATGGGTTCTTTTTCAGTGCGCCAAATGTGTTCTACACACAGAACCTCAGTTTATCATGTCATTTGAAGGACTAGATGCTCAGTTTGATTTTCCCAGTCAAACTTGGGAGAAAGGGCAGGAGTGGGAATCGAACACAGACCCTCACGGATACTGGATTGGGAAATGAGCGTCTTAACTATTCTGCCACCTCCATCCATAGATACTTCTTTCAAAGGAGTGAGGAAAGATAAACCAAACACAATAATAAACAATCTCATACAGATTTTATTTCTCTTAATTTTTGTTAATTAGAAAGTGGAATTATGTTATCCCTTCACACATAGTAATGATTATATACATTTATATAGACATGTGTCCCTAATGAGTTACTAGATTACAGGTGTCTTCAGCTAATTGAACACGCTTCGTTTAACTTTCAGACCCACTTGCTTGGATTGATGAATTGCCAGAATCGGTGAAACAGGAACGTCCGTCTGACGCAGATGCCAGTCGCTTGTCCACTGCATTTGGTGCAGGGTGGAAACACGTCTTCTTGGAACTGGAGGTGTCCCAGGCAAAGATTGATCAGGCTTTGATGAATAGTCCACATAGTGTCAGTACTGCTATTTCCTCGCTTATCAGCCGATGGAGGCAGAGGAATGGCAGTAGAGCTCAGTTTATCGTTCTGCTGAATGCCATGAAGGAAGCTAGCAATCGCTGCATAATAGACTGGGATTCAATTCAGACCGTGGTGAAGGGCAAGTTGGAAAGTACTCGTTGAGGAATGTTAGGGGTCCTTGGTGTAGTCAGCAGAAGAGCAGTGATTATGATGTTGCCTCTCACTGAGTGTAACATTTGTGATTATGATGTTGCCACTCACTGAGTGCAACATTTGTGATTATGATGTTGCCACTCACTGAGTGTAATATTTGAATGTAATATTTGTGATTATGATGTTGCCACACGGCGTTTAACATTTGATTTTACTGCAATGGCTCAGGCACCAGTGTACCAGCTTTTGTTGTATGACTGTGGATGCTGCCCAGGCTGTTTTAGGGGGGGTGGAACTACTTATTTCACAGTGTGATTGTGTTTTGTAATGGAGTGAGAATGTTGTACAGAAATCAGTTGCTGTACCATCTATTCACCAGTCCAGCCTTTGGAGGCGTAAGTGGGAAGGGGGTGGTTTTACTGCTTGTCAGTTTGTAAAAATCTGTTTGTATTCTTCCTCCTCCATTTTCTTTTTGTGGTTTCAGTGATCAGTGTCATTAGCAGGTAACTGGAATCTGCACCCAGATGAATGTCATTCTTTTGCTTTTGTTGTGTTGATGCTATGAAATTGTGCACTTGTCTTTGGTGGTAAACCTGTTTTTATTGTATGTCACTTGAGGAAAACATTGACAATTTTCACTTTTTTTTCCTCATACTTCCTGTCCCCTTTGATTAGTGGTTTTACAATATTTAGATTTGATGTGCTCTTGAAAATGATGTGTGTCTCTCTTGTTTTGAACATGTTTGCTAGTTTTATTGGTGTTGTTAATATCATAATAATTGTTGATGCTCATCTATTTCTTGTTTTCTAACATGTAAGATTATTTTAATCACGATTGAATGTGAGTGTATGAATTTTATTCACAATGGCAGAGGATGGAAAACTAACTTGAGTGTCAGTTTACTGTTGTTCTTATCATGTAGGGTTTCCTCCCGCTCTTATCATGTAGGGTTTCCTCCTGTTGGAAATGATACAAAACAAATAAATGAGTCGTGCGAACATGCCTTGTGAACTTTGGTGTGTGTGTGTGTGTGTGTGTGTGTGTGTGTGTGTGTGTGTGTCCAAATGCGTTTGCGCATGCCTTAACCTTCGCCGCACAGAGTGGGTCTGTCAGACCCACAGCCGCATAAAAGTCCCCATATCTCCGGAACTATTAAAGCTACAGTTATGAAATTTCCTGACTTTTCCTGACTCGTAAGTCCCTTTCCGGTGACAAAATTTGGAATTGTTACATCATCAAAGAAAGGAGTAATTAATGATGTAATTTCATTGTCCTGATTCATCCCAAGGTGGGCCTTTCAGATCCACATATGAGAAAGAGGAGCAAAGGCCAATACCCTTATTCGTCCAATGGTGGGCCTCTCAGACCCACATATGAAATAGAGAGGAGCTATCCGTTCTTCCCTGTCATCTTCTGTGCCATCTGTTCTTCTCTGCTATCCGTTCTTCTCTGTCATCTTCTGTGCCATCTGTTCTTCTCTGCTGTCCGTTCTTCCCTGTCACCTTTCTGTGCCATATGTTCTTCTCTGCTGTCAGTTCTTCCCTGTCATATTCTGTGCCATCTGTTCTTCTCTGCTATCCGTTCTTCCTTGTCATCTTTCTGTGCCATCTGTTCTTCTCTGCTGTCTGTTCTTTTCTGTCATCTTTCTGTGCCATCTGTTCTTCTCTGCTATCCGTTCTTCCTTGTCATCTTTCTGTGCCATCTGTTCTTCTCTGCTATCCGTTCTTCCCTGTCACCTTTCTGTGCCATATGTTCTTCTCTGCTGTCAGTTCTTCCCTGTCATGTTCTGTGCCATCTGTTCTTCTCTGCTGTCTGTTCTTCCCTGTCATCTTCTGTGCCATCTGTTCTTCTCTGCTGTCCGTTCTTCTCTGTCATGTTCTGTGCCATCTGTTCTTCTCTGCTGTCTGTTCTTCCCTGTCATCTTCTGTGCCATCTGTTCTTCTCTGCTATCCGTTCTTCCCTGTCATCTTCTTTGCCATCTGTTCTTCTCTGCTGTCCTCCTCCTCAGCTGTCATTTCTTCTTGAGATTTTATACTCTGCTGCCAGTCGTTCTCTGTCAGTTTTATTATTTGCTTTCTATTCTTCTCTGCTTGGCAAATCAATATGGTCTTTGATAATGCCTTCCAGAAATACCTGGAATCAACCACTAAACGTGGGGGTTGCAACCCATTGGAGGTAGGGCGTCACTTGCAGAGGGCTATAATGAAGGCCAGGGGCAGGGAACATGCACGGCTGTGCCACTTCACCACCACCAGCGCCCACCCAAATACACATATAAACACATTTCCACCCCAAACACACACACAATCAATCATACATATCTTAGCTCCCACAACACACATGCAGAGCAATCTGTGCACTTGAGCTCGCATGATACGTACATCATATGTAAACATATAACAATAGATGCAAAAGTGTCATATATAAAAACTAATCCCCCAAAAGCGTTTTTGTTGGAAAAGGCTTTTTTTGAAAGGGGATCCAAATTTACTGTGAACGTGGCACCATCGCTTGCCTGCAGACAACCAGCTTCACAATGCATATTGTTAGGGCGCAAATAGTTTAGATTCAATTTCGATAAGTTGCTGCAGCCATTGCTAGCCATAGACACAATGGATATTCATAAACTAGTCCCCTATAACACACAGAGCGTAATAGAGCGCTAGATCTATGTGTGTTGCTATGCTGCCTCCTGAAACTCGGCAGCAGTTCATGCAACTAACTTCACAACACGAAAAGTATTTAAAAAACGGGCAGGATTTCTTAAATGTTTCAAAAGTGTACACAAATAAATAATAACAAGGATGCAACATGGGCGATCGAATTACTTACCCCAATACACCCAAAGCAGCGCGAAGTTCTCGCTCTGCTTCTTCCACCATGGATGCTTGTGATGCCATGCTTGTTTCAAGATGCACCGGTGACGGCTGAATTCAGCCCTAGGCCCTATCGCTCGCTTGCCTGCTTTGCAACCCTGTGGGTCCGACAGGCCCACGCTGGGATTATTAAGGGGTAAACCGCCCATTGCTTCTTTGGCGGTATGTGGGTCTGAGAGGCCCACCTTGGGACGAATCTTTGAGTCAGAAGCTCAGTGCGGCGAAGGTTAACAACGTACGCCCGTCCCTGCAGAGAGAGTGGGGTAAGGGAAGTAACTGTGTACGCCTGTATATCCTTTCTTTACAAACTTGTCTCCCTTTAGCTAGCTCGGTATCTCATGACGTCTTCGCCGTCACAGCGAAAAACAAACAAATATGAAATTAGTGAGATGAGGGAGAGAGTGTGCGTCAGAGCGCGCACGAGAGAAACGTCGATAAAGAGGTAACGTACAACCACAGGTGAATGAGAAAGGAAGCACACTGATCCTATAGTAGTTAATTTATTCCACCGATTGTATTTCAGCAGGAATCGCATATCCAGGAATGGAAAACAAATCTGTAAACGAAGTGAATGCTTCACACACACACACTCTCTCTCTCTCTCTTTCCCGCGCACACACAAACGCGCGTGCATGCACACGCACAGATGGACAGGCAGATAAATAACAGACGTTGCTCCATGATACTGAAAAATGTACAGTTAGTTTTTGTTTGTTGTTGTTTTTAGTGGGGTGGGGGATAGCGCTCTTCAGGTCAAGTTGTACTGGGCTTGGATCCTTGTTTCGTTGTTCAGGGGATGGGGGTGGGAGGGTGAGTCGTCAGTGTGTGAGAGGTTTACAGTATGGGCGAGTTCAACGACCTATTGGCGTTTCGCAAGCCCTTCAGGTCAAGATGTTTGTGGCTGTGGTCTTTTCCGTGAGGAGTGGTGTGGTCGAGGCACTGTTCCTATGGGAAGTTTGCCTGGGAAGCTGCTTTTGTAGGTTGTCTGTCACTCTCTCCCCTCCTATCCCATATTATCTGCTTCTCCACTAAAAACTCTCTCCATTGGATAACAAGGGTGCATTGTTCCACCCTAATGGACAAAGATTTGTTGGTCGTTGTGTTGTCTCTTGTCCGAAGCTGGTATCTTCTTCTTCCTCCTGTGACTTGTATTGTTCGGTAGCGTAAGCACCACTGACTTGAAGTTGTGTACCTTGTGAATGGAGAGAGTTACCACTCTTTACTATTTGTTAATCATTTCATCCCCTGGCCTTATTGTTTGTTAATCTTATTGTTCGTGTGTTTGGCTCAGTTTACGGTTAAGTGCATTAAATGTTACACAACTGATTATCCATGTATTGGGGGTGGGGGTTCTTAGCTCGTCATGTTAATCTGTTGCTAAGCAGGACGCCGGCCTGTAATCTCAAATGTGGCTTCTGGTCTGCACCCCTGAACCTGGAGTGTCCACGCATGGCAGTGTCAACAGCCTGTGCACATTCATGAGTGAAGAGATTGCTGGCAGACAAACCCGGTATAACAGCCTCAAATTACTCCCTGCTGGATTTTACCCCGGGATCATTCTGGGCTGGGCTCAGTGGAGTCAGTTTCAGTTTCAAGATGTCACAGCGAACAGATCCATATACGCTACACCAAATCTTCTGGCGGCAAAAAGGATCAGATGCCTGACCTTCGCTTAACATAACTTGATGTGCTGATTAGTTCTTTAGACTGAGTTGAACTGCAGGGTCATTTGCTTGTCAGTTGGAAATTACCCGCCTCTTTCTGCGGCTTTGACCCATGTATTGAAAAAAAAGGAGGTCGGTTTGAGATAGACCTTAATGACGCCTCCCATGCCCCTCTGTCATCACTCCACAGAAGGAAACCTGGGGGTTGGAGTTCTATTTCGAGAGCATATAATGATTTTACCTGGGCCAAATTTACCCGCAGGGGTCGTTCCATTTCAAGGCAGCCAAGAATAACCCCCATAACTTTAACTTGACGTGGGGACAGTAAAATCCAACCGATGGTAGGGACGAGTTGTAGTTTAATGACGGCCGGGAGGAGGAGGGTAAGGGGGAGAGGGGGGGGGGGGGCATTCCAGAGTGACAAGTTTATATTTCCTGGGTTGATCTAGGTCTGGTCAAGCCGGATTTGACCGTGGGGTAAAAACCAACAGGGGGGCGAATAGGCTGTGTGGCTGTGCATTTTGTGGGACTTGAATGAGCGGAGCTAGGAGCTAATCCCTGGCCACTGAAACGGTGCACTGAGATGAGGGGCAGAACAAAACACTGAACAACAAACAAACAAAATGGGTGTCAGTGACAAGCTTCTGAATGTTGAGTTAAATGATTATGTGAATTAAGGAGTCATTACAACTGAGACACTATAATTATAATCAAATTCTAGCCTTGTTAATCGGGACAGCAGTTGCCTCCTTTGCTGTTCTGATGGTCATTGTCGGACAGGACTGACTATCATACAACTGAGAAAAGTTTCACACACACACACACACACACACGCACGCACACACACACACACTGACACGCGCGCACACACACTGACGCGCGCACACACACGCACGCACGCACACACACACACACCACATTACTACCACCACCACCACCACCACCACCACTGACTACTACTACTACTACACACACACACCACACTACTACTACTACTACTACTACACACACACACACACTGGCACACACACACACTAACACTAACACACACACAACACACACTGACACACACACACACTGACACACACACACACAACACACACACACACACACACACACACACACACACACACACACACACACACACACAGTTATTTATCCAATCATCAGTAAATTTTGTCAACTCTGTCTTCGTGTGGCAAATACTTGGGACGCAGTCAGTTGTACCCTGTGTACTTTCCAGTGTCGAGAAACACGGACGGCTGTTTAAAAAGAACTTACACGGCTGGCGATAAAAACAGCCAGCTGGCGAGGATAAGAACCAAGGTACTCGCTCGATGATCTCCGATAACACTGACAGACAGCTGACTGGCCCTATCGTTGGATGGTATTATGCCCGGCATAATGGTGGGGGGGAAAAAACAGGGACGTGGGGGTTGGAGGATTAACAACCGCAAACAAGACAATACGCGGTACAGTCCACTTGTGTGGAGACATAGGGCCAGTGGTCAAAAGTGGACAATGAACGAATAGTGAACTGTGTGTGTGTGTGTGTGTGTGTGTGTGTGTGTGTGCCCCGCACGCGCGTGCACAGAACTGTACAACGATCATCCATCACCCAGCGAGAGCGAGCTCCGAGTTTCCTGCATAAGGGAAACAACTGTACGTTCAACATGATATGCTTTCTTTACAAAATTGCCCCCCTTACTCCAGTTCAGGAATTCACTGTTCACCAGTGATCAGGTTCAAAGCCCCGTTTCCGCACAGTGTTTGTTGTGTGTATGGGAAAGAAAGAAAGAAAGAAAATTAAAATGTACATACTGTGGTTGCATTGTTTCTTTAGTATGTACTCACTGATCTCAAATAGAATTTTTAGTTGATTTTCACACACACATACACACACACACACACACACACACGGAGAGGCAGAGACAGAGAAGGGGGACTGAAGGGAGAGAGGGTGAATGACAGAGTGAGCGAGCGAGCATGCGAGACAAATGGAGAGAGAGAGGGAGGGAGAGAGAGAGAGAGAAATATGCAAACAACCGCAGCCTCAGTGGGAAAGAAAGCACACTTGACAATGATCCTCTCAATTCAGTTGCATTTATTTCCATCACATTTCAGACGAAGTAAGTGTATCACACACACTGACAGACACAGACACACTCTCTCTCATACACACACATACACTCACACACACACACACACACTCTCTCTCTCTCTCTCTCACACACACAATGATACATACACTCACACAAACACACACACACACACACACACACACACACACACACACACACACATATCAGTAAAGAAGTGACCAACTTTACTCTGATACTGAACAATGCCTCTTTTAGACAAGCGACAAAGAACCGTCTTGCCAGGAGTGATAACCAACATAAGTTGCATTTCAGTTCCGTTGTATTGTCACTGATAAAAAGCAAATGAAGATCTTGAAAAAAAAAAAAAGTATATCAAGGGTGAATGAATGTCCATGGAAAAGAAAAAAAAAGAAGGGGGAAAAAAAAGAAGGAAAAAAAGAAGCCACAACATCCACCCGTAGTCAGTGTCGTTTCGGACGTATGATGGTCGGCAGTCATATTCCTGTCGCCATCACTCCCCGCCCGTAAAGATTGACGTCATTTGGGTGATGACGTCAGTGCTGCCAGGATCGCCCTAAAGAACAACGCCGCTCTCCTTCTCGCGCCGGCGGCAATGCGCACGCAGGCACAGACCTGACCTGAAGACAACAATCCCGGCGACAGAAATGTACACATCATTATTGAGCCTGTTTGGGAGCGGATAGAGAGAGGTGGGGAAGGGGGAGTGGGAAAGGGGGGAGGGAGTGAGGGAGGAGTGGGGGGAGGGGGGGTGGGGGTGGAGGCTAAGAGCAATCGGAAAACATGCCGCCGCCCGAACTGTGGTTCTCAGCGGTCACTCACTGAGATGCCCAGGGACCTAATGGAATCATCTTTTCGCTGAAAATTTTCATTTAATTTACATCCCCAAAAATTACTTCTAGTAAGGGAGGGGTGGTATAAAGCCGGCATGCTAGTGTAACACAGTGACCACTGAGTTGATAATAATAATAATAATGATAGTGATGCTGAAGTGTACGCTGTTACTGCTACTGCTGCTACTGCCACCACGACCACCACTACTAATAACAATAACAGACTCACTTGTGATACACTTAAAAAAAAAAAAAATCTAAACGTTAAAATGTGTTCTATATTTATTATAAAACTTCGGGTTTAAAAAAAAAAGGAAAAAGAAAAAAACATAGTCTTGATGGCAGATTCGAACTCCGCGTCTTCGTGTGAGAAGAAACTGTTTTACCCATTATGCTATCGTGGCTCTTTAATTGACGTTCGAAAATTTAATATTTCAACACGCTTTTTTAAGGGCTATAAATCAATTGCGGTATTTCCAGTGAGAACGCTGTTTACATCATATTATTCTGGTGTATCTTGGGCATTAAAAAAAAAAAATCTTTAAGGGCAATCAAAAATTCTTTTAAAGTCTGCGGTAAAGGAGACGTGGCTATCGCCGGAATCCACACCGGCTGCAACATTTAGCCGTCTTCTCTGGATCTAGATAATGTACAAGTTTAGTTACACGTACCCGCCCGGAATGAACGACACAGTCGATTCAGTTTCTCTTTTATATTCATTCTAGTTTTATAGTTTTAAAGCTGATATGAAATCTGAGTATTTTGTTAAACTAATAACATGTAGAGCCAAGTACAAGTATTTCTAAACGTCGTATGAAGTGAAAAGGACTTCATTTTGAGAAAAGTCGAGACTGGAAATTGTTACTTTCATCAAGGGTATTAACTCTCATGGTTTATTATTTTTAATTGTGAATTCCGACTGATTTTGTTGATATTTTTATGGCAGTTTGGGGCATAATCCAGAAAGTGATAAGGCGTTCACAAATCTTTATCTGAATAAATATTTAACGGTCTCCTTCTCCAACTTTCCATCACATGTTATCGTGTATTGTCGATTGAATATAGGACTGAACGGGCAGGTCAACAACTTGAAGCAAAATGGCGTCTTTCGATCGCGTTCGCGAGGAACATGAGCACGCGCTTTGAATATGTATAAATATGTGTACGCAATTGATTTTTTGCCCATGACCTTCAGGGCTCAGCCAATAGATCTATAAAGTCCACTCGTAGTATTGATTTTAGTATTTTCAGAAAAAGTCCACTTGGGCGAATGAACATAGTTAAAGCCCTGTACACTGAGAGTAAAACACACAAGCTTTTTATGTATTGAGTATAACTTCCATGCTTAGCAAAATAAGTTCCTGTTTGAACAAAAAATGATCAAAATGACTGCTCTTGTTGTTGTGTCAGAATATCAGATCAAAGTGCTAAGTTTAGAGAATAAAAAATATATAAATATAACAGTAAATTCAGTTTGCATATAATTTGGCTTCTTTTTTATTTTTTTGTACCCATCCCAGAGGTGCAGTATTGTTTTAAACAAGATGACTGGAAAGAACTGGATTTTTCCTATTTTTATGCCAAATTTGGTGTCAACTGACAAAGTATTAGCAGAGAAAATGGCAATGTTAAAGTTTACCACGGACACACAGACACAGACATACACACACACAAATGAACAATGGGTTTAAACACTCACTTTGTTTACACAAGTGAGTAAATAAACCAATGATAAACATCCATACAGCACTGGTCTTGATCTGAACACATATCAGTTTTACAAAATATCATGTCGCATGAATACTGGGAATAAATGCTATAAAAAGAGACTAAAAGGCACACTAGAAATGCTATCAAAACACACTACACACACACACACACACACACACACACACACACATGTATATATATATATATGTTGACGCGGCATGAGTACGTACAAAGATGATACGGGGATGGTGTGCCTGGGGGACGGAGATATTATTTAGAGTATTGTCAGAACAAGTTTGAAAATGACTATATCTGAAAGATACAGTGTATTTTGAAATCCCTGATGTGTTAGTCATGGAAAGCAAAGGAAATGGAAAAAGTCACTCTAACAAAATAATTTCTTTAACAGAAATAAAAATAATTTTAAAGCACAAATCCAAATCACCACTTCAGCTTTTACTCGCTGTATGTTGAGTAGCCTTCCTTAGGCTATTTGTCAAACGAGAACCAAGGGACACTACAAGTGATAACCGTTAAACACTGAGCAAATACTGTCACTATTAGTAGTTGTAGTAGTTCTTTTTTACGTATTTATCTATTATCTATTTATCCTTCTTTTTCTTTTTTTTTTTCTCAAGGCCTGACTAAGCGTGTTGGGTTACGCTGCTGGTCAGGTATCTGCTTGGCGGATGTGGTGTAGCGTATATGGAGTTGTCTGAACGCAGTGACGCCTCCTTGAGCTACTGAAACTGAAACTGAAACTGTCACTGATGACCTCTGTGAATTTGACTTTTTAAATGCACTGGTTGGATTAAACTGTATGATTTTAAACAGTCAACTGATTGCCTACTGTTTTTCGCTCTATGGTTTTATCTGCACAACGAAAACGAAGGAACACTGCAAGCGATAACAATGAACAAAAACTGTCATGGCCGGTCCCTTGTGGCCAAACCTTAAAAATGACGCTAGACTAACCAAATGCGCTGGTTTTTTGGGTTTTTTTTTTGTTTGTTTGTTTTTGTTTTTTAAATTTACGACTGCTTGATTAAAACGCATTTCCAGCTGTGAGCCCACGATTCAGTTGAATTGTGAGAAATCGTGGGCTTACACATCACGAAAATGACAAGACGGCATTACTATTCACTACCAACGTGTTTTTTTCTTTTTACAGTGTCTCCATCATCAAGTCATTCTTTTTTATTGAGCTTAATCAAACAATCCTGCGAAAACATCTTTACTGGCAACACTATAGTTCAATCACGAATGCTTTAAGCATATGATTCGTTACAATCAACCACTAAAACATGCAATCAATAAATCAAACATTGCAAACTGTGAAAGATGATGCATCAGTCAAAGTTAACGATGTTCGCGATATGACTTTCATTTTTTAAAGTAAGAAAAAGCGTGTGCTTGTGTTTAATGAAAAACGGGGTATACGCACTTGACTGATTTCGTGAATGTCTCTCATGAAGTCTTTTCATGAAGATTTGTGCAGGAGCAACCTCTTCCACGCGGAAATCGAATGACGCCGTCTCTGTTGGAGGTGAGTAGCGCCATGAGCCTGAGTCTTCTTCCCACAAACTCTCTCCCGCTGAGGTCCAACTTGACGTGTGTGTCGACATGACTTCTCGTCTTCTTTGTTGTGTATGAGAGATTTGGTGTGGGGAACTGGTTTTTATACGGTGTCTCTGTCACTGATTTCCTTCCCGACTAACTTCCTGTCCCGTCTCTTCCGGTTTGCACAAAACTCCATCTGCCCTGGATAACAAAGGTGTTTGTCTTATTCGATAGGATGTCTTGTTGGTATTGTCATTAGTTTTTAAGCCCACGTTTGGTTGGAAGCTTCTTCCTCCAGTGACGGAATGGTATTGTTCGTTTGTTTGGGTTTGTGGTAATTATCAGTTCTGGCGTATTAAATGTTACACAATTGATTGTCTGAGCTTTGGGGATGGTTGTTTTTTTGTTTTTTTTTAGCACGTCGTGTTTATCTGTTGCTGAGCAGGACGGAGTGCAATCTTTTGTTTGAGAGGTTTCTTGTGAGTACTGGATTATCCACGTAGAACAATGTGAACAGCCTGCGTGCATCCATGAGTGAAAAAACTGCTGACAGACGGACCCGGTATCAGTAATAGCCTCAAACTACCCCCAGCTGGCTTCTTTCCAGGAGTCATTTTTGGCTAACATGGAATGACGTCCGGGGTCATTTGTACTGGTCAAGATTGACACCATATACCCCTGGTTGAAAACTAACCCCTGTCTACGGGTTTGATAAAATCATTGTAAAACGAAGGGGTGGGGATTCTTTTGGGTGGTCTTCAAGTTAATGATGCCTCGCCTTCCTCTCCATTATTCATCTGTTTATTTAATTAGACAGCTTACTTTTAGCACATATTTTC
>NC_134900.1:36341799-36351799 GCF_041734735.1 Babylonia areolata
GACCCTGCCACACCTCCTGTCAGGACAGACATGACCATGCCACAACCCCTGTAAGGACAGACATGACATGACCATGCCACACCTCCTGTCAGGACAGACAGACATGACCATGCCACACCTCCTGTCAGGACAGACATGACCATGCAACACCTCCTGTCAGGACAGACATGACCCTGCCACACCTCCTGTCAGGACAGACAGACATGACCATGCCACACCTCCCGTCAGGACAGACATGACCATGCCACACCTCCTGTCAGGACAGACAGACATGACCATGCCACACCTCCTGTCAGGACAGACAATAGCATGCCACACCTCCTGTCAGGACAGACAGACATGACCATGCCACACCTCCCGTCAGGACAGACATGACCATGCCACACCTCCTGTCAGGATAGACATGACCCTGCCACACCTCCCGTCAGGACAGACAGACATGACCATGTCACACCTCCTGTCAGGACAGACATGACCATGCCACACCTCCTGTCAGGACAGACAGACATGACCATGCCACACCTCCTGTCAGGACAGACAGACATGACCATGCCACACCTGTCAGGGCTGGACAGATAGATATGACTTGTTTGTAACGTACGCTTAACTTTCATAATGTTTCCAGCGTCATATGGCCTGTATAGTATCTTGTAATGTAATTAGCTATCGAGCGTTCAGAGTTGAATCTATTTACATACAACTGTCTGTCCCTATTAAAACTTGTCGATTCGATTTTGACTGACAGAGAGAGAGAGAGAGAGAGAGAGAGAGAGAGAGAGAACGACCGACCGACCGACAGACAGAGAGGCAGACAGAGTCAGAGACAGACAGATAAAGAGAGATACAGAGAGAGACAGTCATAGAGATACACAGAGAGAGTGTGTGTTAGAGAGACAGAGATGCATGCATTCTCTCTGTGTGCAGTGAATCAGTCAGCCTTGTGCCACAAGTTATAACAGCACAAGACCCTGAGGACGTTGAGGTTCCACCAGTTATAACAGCACAAGACCCTCAGGACGTTGAGGCTTCACCATTTATAACAGCACAAGACTCTCAGGACGTTGAGGTTCCACCAGTTATAGCAGCACAAGACTCTCAGGACGTTGAGGTTCCACCAGTTATAACAGCACATGACCCTCAGGACGTTGAGGTTCCACCAGTTATAAAAGCACAAGACCTTCAGGACGTTGAGGTTCCACCAGTTATAGCAGCACAAGACTCTAAGGACGTTGAGGTTCCACCAGTTATAGCAGTACAAGACCCTGAGGACGTTGAGGTTCCACCAGTTATAACAGCACATGACCCTCAGGACGTTGAGGTTCCACCAGTTATAGCAGCACAAGACCCTATGGACGTTGAGGTTCCACCAGTTATAACAGCACATGACCCTCAGGACGTTGAGGTTCCATCAGTTATAGCAGCACAAGACCCTGAGGACGTTGAAGCTCCACCAGTTATAGCAGCACGAGACTCTAAGGACGTTGAGGTTCCACCAGTTATAGCAGCACAAGACCCTGAGGACGTTGAGGTTCCACCAGTTATAGCAGCACAAGACCCTATGGACGTTGAGGTTCCACCAGTTATAACAGCACAAGACCCTGATGACGTTGAGGTTCCACCAGTTATAACAGCACAAGACCCTCAGGACGTTGAGGTTCCACCAGTTATAGCAGCACAAGACTCTCAGGACGTTGAGGTTCCACCAGTTATAGCAGCACAAGACCCTCAGGACGTTGAGGTTCCACCAGTTATAGCAGCACAAGACCCTGAGGACGTTGAGATAACACACCATCATCCCCAGTGTCTTGTGCTGGTACAGCACTGGCGTGGTGCGTTGTGTTGTGTTGTGTTGCCTTGTGCTGTGCTGTGCAGCGCTGTGTTGCGTTGTGTTGTGTTGTGTTGTGTTGCCTTGTGCTGTGCTGTGTTGCATTCTGTTGCGTTGCGTTGTGCAGTGCTGCGTTGCGCTGTGCAGCGTTGTGTTGCGTTGTGTTGTGTTGTGTTGTGTTGTGTTGAGTCAATTTTTCTCGCAACAGATTTCCCTGTGCAAAATTCAGGCTGCTGCTCTCTCCATACACACATACGCACGCGCGCGAGCGCGCTGTGGAAGGAATAGTTATGCCACATCCATAAATTATTTACATGGAATGATATTGGCACATAGAGAAACAGAATCAGAGAGAGAGAGCGATTGGGAGGGAGGGAGAAAGAGAGAGAGAGGACGGACAGACAGACAGACAGAAACAGAGAGACAGAGACAAAGACAAAGGAAGTGAATGACACAAAGACAGGAACAGAGCCAGGCAAAGAGAAGACACGTAAAACAAAGACAGACAGACGAAGGGATTGTGAAGTCTTGGCGACAGCAGGGTGAAGGGAAGGAGAGCATGCAGTGTCCAAACCAATGTCTGCATCGCATCGTCGTTCCCCTTTTCACTGGTGCAGCACTTTCACTTTCACTTTCGCTTTCACTTTCTATTTGTATTTCTTTTTATCACAGCAGATTTCTCTGTGTGAAATTCGGGCTGCTCTCCCCAGGGAGAGCGCGTCGCTACACTACAGCGCCACCCTTTTTTTTTTTTTTTTTTTCCCCTGCGTGCAGTTATTTGTTTTTCCTATAGAAGTGGATTTTTCTTCAGAAGTTTGCCAGGAACAACCCTTTTGTTGCCGTGGGTTCTTTTATGTGCGCTAAGTGCATGCTGCATACCGGACCTCGGTTTATCGTCTCATCCGAATGACTAGCGCCCAGACCACTACTCAAGGTCTAGTGGATGGGGAGAAAATATCGGCGGCTGAGCCGTGATTCGAACCAGCGCGCTCAGATTCTCTTGCATCCTAGGCGGGCGCGTTACCTCTAGGCCATCACTCCACTTTCACTTTCAAGGAGGTGTCAGAAAGTGCGGACATATCCATATAAGCTGCACCACAGAAGTCTTACCTTCGCATAAACCCAGCGCCTTCGCAGCCTTGTTTTAATGAATATTAAGAATAAAGGAATGAAAAAAAAAAACTGAAAAAGTAAACAAATAAGTAAATACAATAAAAGATATGGAGAAGGCAAAGGATTTAAATAAAATCAGACGAAAAGTGGGTACTACAATAGAAGACATTGAGAAGGCAAATTACTTTCATGTAATCAGAAGAAATGTGGGCCACGTAAAGCGAACGTGTGCGTACATACACGATTGTGCATACCCACACGAGCGTCCAATTGCGGGCTCGCGCGCGCGCCCCCTCCTACCCCCCCCCCCCCCCCCCCTTCCACCACAGATGCACAACGCACATGCAACAATCTAGTTTTACAGACACCGAAGCTTAACCCTCAACTAACATAATGTATACAAAAGCCCCACCCCAAACACACACACACATACACATGACTTCACACACACACACACACACACACTGACAGCATCTTTCATGTCACGTAGGTCTGTGGCAAGTCTTCTCTTTCCACACGTCGGGCTGTAACTCCCACGTCCTACTCCTATACACGAGTGGGCTTTTGTGAAAATGGCCGTTTTTACCCCCACCCCCAGCCCCCTGCCAAAGGCAGCCATTCTCCGTTTTCGAGGATGTCCATACAGGGTATGTTCGTGTTTTCCAGAATTCACAAACCACTGACATGAAGAACGGGACCTTGAACGGACATTATTTCACGTTCAGCATGTGTGATGCTTTTTTTTCCCCCTTCGAAGCCGGACTAAGCGCGTTGGGTTACGCTGCTGGTCAGGCATCTGCTTAGCTGATGTGGTGTAGCGAAACTGGATTTGTCCGAACGCAGTGACGCCTCCTTGAGTGACTGAACTGAACTGATCAGCATGTGTATATACACAACAGGGGCTAAGGTCTGTGCACATGTTGACCATGGAAATCGAAAAAAAATAAAATAAAATAAAATAAAACCCAAAAAAACCAACAAACAACAACAAAAACACCTCCACTCACTCAACCCACCAGACGCAACCGGTAATCGAACCCAGACCCCTAAGAATGAAAGCCCAGTACTACAACTACTTGGATGTTGCGTCAGTCTTTTCGTGGCAGGGCCATGGTTTCACTGTTTTGGGCCAAAGTTGCATGATCGGAATGTTCGAAATAGTTTGCAAAAAAGACCACGGTTCATTACTGAATTTTGTTCTTTTTCATTAACGTTAATGCATTTCTATGGAAATGTTTACTGATACTGGCTGAAGTGTGTGTGTGTGTGTGTGTGTGTGTGTGTGTGTGTGTGTGTGTGTGTGTGTATTTGTGTGCATTTGTGTGTTTGTTTACATGTTCGCACAAACTTTTGAACCTTTCGTGACAAACAGTTGATTGAAAGCCGAGGCTCACTCTAGATAAACATAGAAAGAAGAATTTATGCTTTGATACCACTTATATGGATGTTACAAAAGCTTTTGACACAGTGAACTTTGACAGGCAGTGGGCAGTTCCTGACACCTCTGCTGTGAACAGTTCGTCATCATCAACACCCACTGGCACTGCAGAGATCAGCTGGTCTGTCAAACCTGACGGGTCCTTGTCTGATATAATTATTTCACATTCTCAACAGCTTCTGGCAAGGCTGTGTGCTTGCTCCTACTCCGTTTTCCATCGTCTCCAGGACGATGCTACACAAGTCAAAGGAAACTCCAACTTCCTAGCAATGGCAGTCTCTTCATTCTCTTTTGCATCTCTGAGAGAGAAGAGAGAGAGAGAGAGAGAGAGAGAGAGAGAGAGAGAGAGAGATACAGACAGACAGACAGGCAGACAGACAGAGACAGAGACAGACAGAGAGATAGAGATAGAGAAGATTGGAATTGATTGATATTAGAGTTGTTGTTTACCCATGAATCTCTCCTGCTCACTCATACCAAGGAAACTCAGCAGCACATCATCGCCTACAGTGCAAATTCCACCTTACCAAGCTGAATGCTGAAGTTATCCTATGTCCCCTCTGTGCTTCAGTCACAAGTAGGTCTGTGGTGGTTGCTCTGTTAACCCAGAGGACTGTCTGGTATGTCTCAGTATTGCCCGTCTGACAATTGCTGGACGGACCAGAATCAACCTCGGGAGTTAATCTGGAGCGTTCTAGTTGCGCTCCTCCCCTCTATCCCCCCCCCCCCCCCCCGCTCCCCCTCCACCCCCCCCACTCGCGAACTCCCCATCCCTCTCCCTTCAGTACTCATCATTTTCCATCAGTCATTTGTTAACGTATCTATTTCATTTTTCATTATTATAATTATCAAATCTCATGTGTTCAGCTGAAGACAGACCTGAAACGATTCCTGAACCATTCATTGTCTATGCCTTTTGTTCAACGTACTAAAATTCGAGTCATCAGTTGACTTTTGTTAATGTCTTAGTTTCCATTTGAAAAACCACGAAAATCAAGAATCGAGAGATGAATGAAGTTAACTCTTGGTGCCACAGGAAATCCAGTTCAGGAACTCCGTTCTGAACTTGGTTCCCGTGAAGCAGTAGAGGAGGAAGTTGACGGAGCTGTTGGTGTACCACAGCAACAAGGTCACAGCGAACAGCGCCGCGTCTCGGGTCCACAGCGTGGTGTCGTCGGTAGGATCAAACGTGTAGTAATCCCAGATCAGGTACACACACACCGGCATCGTCAGGATCAGGAAGGTGCAGGACAGAGCCAGAATCATGATGGTCGTTCTGGAAGCCGCCTTCTTGCGGGTGACGTTAACGTCTGAGGAACTGGCGCTGGCACTTGAGTGCATCGTCATAGCCGTGCTGGAGGTGGCCTTCAGCAAGGTGAAGGACAGGATGACGTTACACACCAGCAGAAACACCGAGGGAAACAGGCTGAACACCCCCAGGTCAACCCAGGCCCAGATCCGGTTGACAAACTCCTCGTAAGCAGGTGACATGAAGATGCATTTGTTGTCCTCAGAAATCACCATCCCGTACAGAAAATGACTGTGGAGGCTGCAGCCGATGAGCGCAACAGCAACGATGGCAATCCGAGTCCTCTGCAAGGTGCAGACCACTCTCATCCTGTGTGGCCACTTGACAGCCATGGTTCGCTGCACCGTCACACAGGTCAGCAGCCAGGAAGACGTGGTGCTGGCTCCGTAGATCAGCCAGCAACACACCTTGCACACCACCGCGTGCAGCTCGTAGATATCCACATGGAAAAGGTTGAAAACCCACTGACGTAACACGCCAACATACAACAAGCAAAGGTCCGACATGGCAAGGGACATAAGAATGACGTGCTGCGAGGAGTTGCTGTCCTTGATACGACGCATGACAGAGATGGTGGCGATGTTCCCAAAGGTGCCCAGAAGCAGAAGAAACGCCGGCCAGATCTGCCACAGCAGTGTGGCCGCTTGGTTCTCCACGGACACCGTCACGTCCCCTGTCCACTCCAGGGAAGTGGTGTTCTCCAGCCCAGCCTCTGTGCTGTTGTTCATGTTTTTGGAGGGCACGTTTTTCACTTCCAACTGCGATGATCAGTTTGTTTCTTGCTGAAATAGGAATGGTCAGGTTGAAATAAAGAAAGCCAGGAATTACCTGAGGATATAAATGAACACATTTCTTTCAGTTAGATCACAGACTTTCTTTCAGCACAGAAATGACCCCACCCCCTACCCCGCCCCCATGATCATGAAGACTGTAAACAGCACATTTTACTGGTTACAGCCAGTTGGTGTCCAGCAGGTGCTACGTCTGTTATCAAAACAGCAATGGGAAGCTAGAACACAGGAATTACCTGAACATGCGGACGGATGAGACGAAAAACCGAGGTCTCGTGTTCAGCATGTACTTACCGCACGTAAAAGAACCCAAGGCGACAAAGGGGTTGTACCTGGCAAAAAAAAACAAAAAAAACAAAAACAAACAAAAAAAAACTGTCGAAAACTCGCTCCCCGTGGAGAGCAGACCAATTTTCACATATATGAAGTGAAAACAACAACATTTGTTGTGAGAAAATGAAAAACAAAAACCAACAAAAAACAAAAACAAAACACCAACAAAAAACGAAAACAAAAAACCAACAACAACCCAAAACAACAAGTTTCTTTCAGTCAGATAAAGGATTCTTCTTCAATGTCCTAGTCCTGCAGTAAGCTCTACACAAGGTACAGTTACCCGCAAAAGGGGTGGGGTGTGCAACACAAATCAATGTTAAAAAGAGCAAAACAAAGCAAAAAAACAAGCAAACAAACAAACAACAACAACATAACAAAGAAAAAGAAAACCTGATGGAACAAGCCACAGACCTCACGAAATGTTAGGAACCGCTTCAATAGAGCAGGTATTATTTCATGAAATGTTAAAAAATCGAGTGATGATTTGAAGGATGCCAGTCACGATCTGCCACTGACCTCTGAAAACACAAACGGTGCGCACGTGCACCGTGACCACCTTGAAAAATGCGTTTGGAAAATCGAAATTTTAGCTGTTCTGATAGCAGTGGATTTTCACTGCTTGCAAAAACAACATCACCCCTGGTTTTGAGCGGTCAGTGCTCGTTACATCAGCTGTATACGCCGCTGTTTGCCGAAAAATTCGGCATCTTTTCACCGTAGCCCAAGACGAAAACTGCAAGAGCTAGATAGTATCGAATGTACATCGCTACAACAATTATTACCTGTTGCTAGTTGTCTGATTAATAGATTGAAATGATAATTATTATTTGATTCATTGTTGAATTGTACTGTGACCGACTTGACGCTTTACGTCACGGGCGGGGATGAATGACAGACAGAAGTCATTATCATCTATCTCCACCATATTTATTACATGTTCAGTGTTTATTGTGCCTGGAATAAATGCAACACTGTAGCACACGATGTTAAAAATAAATTCTACGTGGTACTAAACTGTAGTGCAGAACCACCCGCAACGTGGTCTCGGTCAAGCGGAAGATGATATGTGTGCCATATGGGCAAACCTATTCTGTGAACAGTCTTGCCACGAAAAAATGTATTACATTTTTATCACAACAGATATCTCTCTCTCTGTGTGTGTGTGTGTGTGTGTGTGTGTGTGTGTGTGTGTGTGTGTGTGTGTGTGTGTGTGTGTGTGTGTGTGTGTGTGTGTATGCCTGTATGTGTCTCTGTGTGTGTTTCTGTCTGCAGGTTTATTTGTTTTCCTACCAAGGTGGATTTACCTAATGAACTTTGCCAGGGACAACCCTTTTGTTGCCGTGGGTTCTTTTACGTGTGCTAAGTGCATGCTGCACACACGGGACCTCGGTTTATCGTCTCATCGTCGTCTCATCCGAATGACTAGCGTCTGAACCATCATCGCTTAAGGTCTGGTGGATAGGGGACTTGGGGGATGGGGTGGGGGATTCTGGTAGCGTTGGCCTCGTGGTCATGCACCAGCTTAGGATGCGAGCGTCCGCGAGTTCGATTCCCGTAATATACGGACCTCCACCCCCACCCCATTTTTTAACTCTCTCCATACGAACGGCGAAAGAGACGACGTTAACAGCGTTTCACCCCAATTACCACCATCAAAATATTGCAAGTGGAAGGCTCTTATACTGAAGAGGTGAATGTTGACAAAGAATACCACAATTCTGACGACGGAAGCTAAAGGTACACCCACTGGACATCCGAGGGGTCTGTGCAGAGGAGAAGAGAGGACTGGCCGTACTAAGTGAGTTAATATGCCCTGGGTGATGGCCTGGGTATGTGTGCTGGTCATTCGAATGAGAGAACCGAGGTACCGTGTGCAGCATGCACTTAGCGCACGGAAAAGAACCCAGTAGCGAATTGTAAGCAGTTTAAACAGTTTTCATTCAAGCTTTGGTCCCAGGAGGGGTGGGAGAGAGCATTTAAGCTAAGACAAAACATGCAAGTAACATGTCATGGAAATCAGTGCGCTGAAATCCCATTCATTCGAACTACAAGAGACATAGCCAACTATCCACGCAGCAAACTACATGTAGTAAATATACAACACAGCTGAGATATCATGCAGTAAAATGCGGTCACCAAAAGCAGCTTCTACTTTCATACATTAATTCTATGAAATCAAATCAATTTAACACATATTTTTTGAGTGTGCAAGTTTTATGAGTTTGGATTTACCTTGTGTAATCATGAGGCTTGTAAATTTTAGAACATTTGGATAGTGTTGGAAATATCTGTTTCCTGTTACCGACATGCAATCTTTAGCAACTGGGAAGGAACAATTTGAGATCACAATGAAATTCATCACAAATTTCATTATTCGTCACAAATTTCATTCAGATCACAACCTGCACACTTTCTCTCTTGTCCAGGCATTGCTAGCAGCCTATCCTACTGAACAGGGGATTTATGATTCGAAAGTCGGTCATGGGCTGTTGGAGAGAAGGTGGAAACACAGTGTTTCTCCAAATGAAAGGGATACCAAGACCGTTTAACTCACTCAGTACGGCCAGTCCTCTCTTCTCCTCTACACAGACCCCTCGGATGTCCAGTGGGTGTCTGAATGACCCAACCTTTAGCTTCCGTTGTCAGAACTGTGGTATTCTTTGTCAACATTCACCTCTTCAGTATAAGAGCGTTCCGCTTGCAATATTTTGATGATGGTAATTGGGATGAAACACTGTTAACGTCGTCTCTTTCGCCGTTCGAATGGAGAGAGTTAATAGTGAATGAACATTCTGGAGCCAGGGTAGCCAGAACCAAACACGTGGTTGTACAAGTTAAACAATAGAACCGATATCTTCCTAGAAGCACTGACTGATTCAAGGAAAGAACTCTACCAAAAACAGAGTGTCCTTGCTTTTAATTCAATATCTGTTGGAAAACAACCCAGTTCACCAAGTACCAGGCATGATGCGGTTGATGTTTTCATACTCTGAATCATTTTCGGAAAAAAAACGTAACTATAACATGCTACAGGGCAAAACTTTTTCGAATCCCGAAACTTCACATCCATACAACGGCAGTGGTTGGTCACATATCTCAAACAAATAAATCTGGACGTCCAGTGGCAAATATCTTTTTAACTCACTCAGGACGGCCAGTCCTCTCTTCCCCTCTACACAGACCCCTCG
>NC_134900.1:36356799-36389299 GCF_041734735.1 Babylonia areolata
AGTTTCGCAATAACTTGTAAGCCTTAAAATGCGATCTAAATTCATCCATTCTTGTAAGTTTAAGCCAGTATTTTATACATTTCACGTACAAGTTCAAATAAATTGGATATCTACCCAGTTCTCTGTAAACAAAATCATTAGGTGTCTGATAGTCTTCATAAAAAAAAAGAAAAAAAAGCCCTTTATGGCATATAAATGCACTTATTCTATTATTACATTATTCTCTAACGTCCATATTTCTCCACCATATTGCAGGATTGGTTGCACCTGAGTGTCAAACAACTTTAAAAAAACAAGAAATGAATTACAATCCAAGAGAGAGAGAGAGAGAGAGAGAGAGAGAGAGAGAGAGCATCAGTACAGAATACAGTCAGTGTTAAGTGTCAGCTATGGTATGCAGTAAGTGTTCAGTGCCAGCCGTATACAGTGAGTGTTCAGTGTCCACAGTATACAGTCAGTGTCCAGTGTCCACAGTATACAGCGTTCAGTGTCAACAGTACACAATGTTCAGTGTCCACAGTATACCGTGTCCATAGTATAGTGTCCAGTGTCAACAGTACATAGTGTTCAGTGTCAACAGTATACAGTGTCCACAGTATACAGTGTTCAGTGTCAACAGTATACCATGTCCACAGTATAAAGTGTCAACAGTACACAGTGTTCAGTGTCAACAGTATACAGTGTCAACAGTACACAATGTTCAGTGTCAACAGTATACAGTGTCAAAAGTTTTCAGTGTTCAGTGTCAACAGTATACAGTGTCCACAGTATACAGTGTTCAGTGTCAACAGTATACTGTCAACAGTATACAGTAAGTGTCCAGTGTCAACAGTATACAATGTTCAGTGTCAACAGTATACAGTCAATCTTCAGTGCCAACAGAAAATAGTGTTCAGGGTCAATAGCATACAGTGTTCAGTGTCAACAGTTTTCAGTCAATGTTCAGGGCCAATAGTATACAGTTAATGTTCAGGGCCAATAGTATACAGTCAATGTTCAGGGCCAATAGTATACAGTTAATGTTCAGGGCCAATAGCACACAGCGTTCAGTGTCAACAGTACAGTGTTCAGTGTCAACAGTATACAATGTTCAGTGCCAACAGTATAGTCAGTGTTCAATGTCAACAGTGTATATACAGTGTTCATTGTCAATAGCATACAGTATTCAGTGTCAACAGTATAAAGTCAGTGCTCAGTGTCAACAGTGTACAGTCACTGATCAGTGTCAACAGCATACCGTCAGTGTTCAGTGCTGACAGTACAGTATACAGATATAGTCAATGATCAGGCCAACAAAGAGACATTGGATGAAATAGACAGACCGACAGACTGACAGGCTGACAGAATGACAGAGAGACAGACAGACAGAAGGAACGCCACCCTCGGTTTCCTCCAGGAAAGTCGACTCCCTTCCTGAACCAAACCCAGTTCCACCACAAACTGAAGAATTATGCTCTTTTTTTTTCTCACTTCTTCTTTTATTTCATTAGCAAAGTTATACAATCATAATAAAACACACACGGGTGTAAATGAGAATATCTCTATTCTGTATTTCATGAAGACAACACGAAGACTAATAACATTTACTTCTTACTCCGAAAAGACAAAAATGAGAGGGAGAGAAAGAGAGAGACAGACAGACAGAAAGTGAGAAACTCACAGAGAGAGAGAGAGAGAGAGAGAGAGAGAGAGAGAGGAAGAGAAAGACAGAGAGACAGACAGACAGAGACCAAATGCCATCGAGTATAACAACATCAAAAACATAGTCCATTATGCAGAAGTGCAGAAGCACACATGCAATATTTCCCCTCCACCTTGGGGGAAAAGCCCGTCCTGAGGATGAAGGATGAAAAAACACAGCCGTGATGGTAGCCCAGGTTGATGACAACTCCACACGTTACCATGACAACACACGCCATGTCAGGCAACTCCACACATACTGACAAGTCCATACGCTGGACAACTGCACGTTACCATGACAACACACACACACATGACAAGTCCACGTTATCATGACACCACACACACATGACATCATGTTATGACAATACACATACACACACCGCTCAACAGACAACTCCATGTTATCATGACACCACACACACAAACACACACACAGAATATCAGACAACTTCACACACGTGACAACTCCATTTCATCATGACACCACAACACACATGACAACTCCACACAACTTGTACATAACAACTCCACACATGTGACAACTCCATTTCATCATGACACCATAACACACATGACAACTCCACACAACTCCTTGTACATAACAACTCCACACATGTGACAACTCCATTTCATCATGACACCACGACACACATGACAACTCCATGTACATAAAAACTCCACACTCATGACAACACACATGTGAAAACTCGACACACACATGACAATTCCACATCATGATGACACCACACACACACACAACTCACAAGATAACTCCACACACATGACAACTCCACGTACATGATGACTATTATCATGACACCACACACGCTCATCAGACAACTCCACTCTTGTGACAACTCCATGCTATCATGACACCACACACACACTGCGCATCAGACAACTCCACACTTGTGACACCTTAATGTTATCATGACACCACACACACACATTGCGCATCAGACAACTCCACGTACATGACAACTCCATGTTATCATGACACCACAAAAGCACACACACTGCGCATCAGACAACTCCACACTTGTGACAACTCCATGTTATCATGACACCACACACACATGCACACACACACTGCGCATCAGACAACTCCACCCTTGTGACAACGCTATGTTATCATGACACCACACACACTGCGCATTGGACAACTCCACACTTGTGACAACGCCATGTTATCATGACACCACACACATTGCGCATCAGACAACTTCACGTTCATGACAACTCCATATTATCATGACACCACACACACGGCTTGCCTGACAACTTCATGAAAACCCCACACTCATGACAACTCCAGACTCATGACAACTCCATCTGATGACACCACACAAACGGCTTGTCAGACAACTGCACACACACATGACAACTTCACACACACGACAACTGCACAGGTAACCATGACAACACACAAACGTCAGGTCAAGACAACTCCTCAACTGTAGAACAGTTCAGTTCAAATTACTCAAGGAGGTGTCACTGCGATCGGACAAATCCATATACACTACGCCACATCTGCTAAGCAAGCAGATGCCTGACCGGCAGCGTAACCAATGCGCTTAGTCAGGCCTTGAGAGTAGAACAGCCCTCACCCACTGAACAACAGTCTATTTCTGTTGAGAATCTATAAGCAGATTTCCTTCTCCAGATGGAACAGTTTCAACCCCTTTCATGTTTCTTTAAACTGTCCCCATCTTGACTCTGTCCCGATGAGCGTAGGTACACAAAGCTGCCTTTAACTCAGAATCAAACGGTAAAATCGCTGTTGTACACAATATTCAAAAGAAAAAAATAAATAAATAAAACTCTAGTTTTACCATTAAGATCAAGAGAAAAAACAAACAAACCATGATTAAAAGTTTTTAAAAACATCTGCACATGGATAGAAACTTGTCCTCCCACGCACCAGTCTGTAACACACCGGTCGGTGACACACTGGTCTGTACAACAACAGTCTGTAACACCACTCTGTGACACACTGGTCTGTAACACCACTCTGTGACACACTGGTCTGTAACACCACTCTGTGACACACTGGTCTGTAACACCACTCTGTGACACACTGGTCTGTAACACTGGTCTGTAACACCACTCTGTCACACACTGGTCTGTAACACACACCACATTCTGCGCGTCTCTTCTTGTCTCCCTCATACCTCTCCCTGCCTGTCTCCCTCCTACCTCCCTCATACCTCTCCCTGCCTGTCTCCCTCATACCTCTCCCTGCCTGTCTCCCTCATACCTCTCCCTGTCTTGTCTCCCTCCTACCTCTCCCTGCCAGTCTCCCTCATACCTCTCCCTGTCCCTCATAACTCTCCTGTCCCTCATACCTCTCCCTGCCTGTCTCCCTCCTACCTCTCCCTGCCTGTCTCCCTCATACCTCTCCCTGCCTGTCTCCCTCATACCTCTCCCTGTCTTGTCTCCCTCCTACCTCTCCCTGCCTGTCTCCCTCCTACCTCTCCCTGCCTGTCTCCCTCCTACCTCTCCCTGCCTGTCTCCCTCATACCTCTCCCTGTCTGTCTCCCTCATACCTCTCCCTGTCTTGTCTCCCTCCTACCTCTCCCTGCCTGTCTCCCTCATACCTCTCCCTGTCCTTCATACCTCTCCATGTCTGTCTCCCTCCTACCTCTCCCTGTCTTGTCTCCCTCCTACCTCTCCCTGCCTGTCTCCCTCATACCTCTCCCTGTCTTGTCTCCCTCATGCCTCTCCCTGCCTGTCTCCCTCATACCTCTCCCTGTCCTTCATACCTCTCCCTGCCTGTCTCCCTCCTACCTCTCCCTGTCTTGTCTCCCTCCTACCTCTCCCTGCCTGTCCCCCTCATACCTCTCCCTGCCTTGTCTCCCTCATACCTCTCCCTGTCCCTCCTACCTCTCCCTGCCTGTCTCCCTCCTACCTCTCCCTGCCTGTCTCCCTCATACCTCCCTCATACCTCTCCATGTCTGTCTCCCTCCTACCTCTCCCTGCCTGTCTCCCTCATACCTCTCCCTGCCTTATCTCCCTCATACCTCTCCCTGTCTTGTCTCCCTCATACCTCTCCCTGTCTTGTCTAACTCTCCCTGCCTGTCTCCCTCATACCTCTCCCTGTCTTGTCTCCCTCATGCCTCTCCCTGCCTTATCTCCCTCATACCTCTCCCTGCCTGTCTCCCTCATACCTCTCCCTGCCTTATCTCCCTCCTACCTCTCCCTGCCTTATCTCCCTCATACCTCCCTTATACCTCTCCATGCCTGTCTCCCCTCTCCCTGCCAGTCTCCCTCATACCTCTCCCTGCCTGTCTCCCTCATACCTCTCCCTGTCTTGTCTCCCTCATGCCTCTCCCTGTCTTGTCTCCCTCATACCTCTCCCTGCCTGTCTCCCTCATGCCTCTCCCTGTCTTGTCTACCTCTCCCTGCCTGTCTCCCTCATGCCTCTCCCTGTCTTGTCTCCCTAAAACCTCTCCCTGTCTGTCTCCCCCTCACCCTGTCTCTCTCTCACCCTCCCTCTTCAAAAGTAGTTCACTAAAATCTTCGCTGTTACCTTTTGCAGACCATGCAATGTCAGACATTCCTCCGTTGAACTGAAGCATAGAAAACCAACAAAAACAGTTTCTAAGGTTCAAATATCATCTAGTTGTGCTCACTTACATATTGATGTCGGTTGTCACGTTCATAAATAATGCTGCCTCTTTCCAGAACAGATCTTTCTTTTTATCCAGCCTGCCTATCCCTAGAACAGTTCTTTTTTTCGTTTTTTTTTGTTTTGTTTTTTTAACCCAGCCTCACCGGTCTAACATCACTGGGGAGTCATAGCAACAGATCTTTTTCATCTCCCATCCCCTCCCCCTCTCCTCACCACACCCCATCCTCATCAGTCCTTTCACCGCACCCCATCCTCATCAGTTCTTTCACCACACCACCACATCAGTCTTCATTTCACCCTATCCTCATCAATCCTTTCACCATCCTCATCAGTCTTTTCATCACACCACACTCCATCCTCATCAGTCCTTTCATTACACTCAATCCTCATCAGTCCTTTCACCATATTATCATCATCACCACACCATCCTCATCAGTCCTTTCACCACACCATCTCATATCCTCATCAGTCCTTTCACCACCCCATCCTCATCAGTCCTTTTGCCACACCATCCTCATCAGTCCTTTCACCACATCACATCCTCATCGGTCCTTTCACCACACCACCCCATCCTCATCACTCCTTTCACCACCCCATCCTCATCAGTCCTTTCACCACACCACCCCATCCTCATCAGTCCTTTCACCACACCACCCCATCCTCATCAGTCCTTTCACCACACCATCCTCATCAGTCCTTTCACCACACCATCCTCATCAGTCCTTTCACCACACCATCCTCATCAGTCCTTTCACCACATCACATCCTCATCAGTCCTTTCACCACCCCACCCCATCCTCATCAGTCCTTTCACCACACCACACCCATCCTCATCAGTCCTTTCACCACACCACCCCATCCTCATCAGTCCTTTCACCACACCACACCCATCCTCATCAGTCCTTTCACCACACCACCCCATCCTCATCAGTCCTTTCACCACACCACACCCATCCTCATCAGTCCTTTCACCACACCACACCCCATCCTCATCAGCTCACTGTCCCCCCTGCCTTCAAAGAAGACCAGCAGCAGTCCCCCTTGAGCCCTGCACAATCTCTACCCTCCCTGCACTGCGCTCAGCAGCGTTGCGGAGGGTGGGGTGTGGAGGGGTGTGTGTGTGTGGGGGGGGGGGGGCAGGTGGCCAGTGGTGGGGGAAGTTGACGACAGCACAGCAGACGGCACAGACATGCGGTGGGATCGCGAACAAGGCCAGCCAGACTGACCTTTGACAGGGGGGAAGCCCCCGGGGGGGTTGGGGTGGGGGTGGGGGGGTTAGAGCTCCATGTCCTGAGCCTCATCCTCTGAGAAGTCACTCATGGAGGACTCGCTGGACGAGGAATCGTGGTCATGCTCACGCAGAGCCTCGGCTGTGGCATACTTCTGCACGTAGTCTGCAATGAACATCAACCACGGCAAGGTTTACCATGAACATCAACCACGGAAGGGTTACCATGAACATCCACCATGGCAGGATTTACCACGAACATCACAACCAAGGCAGGGTTTACCATGATCTTTACCATGAATATCGACCATGGCAGGGTCACTATGAACATCAGCCATGACAAGGTTTACCATGGACATCCACCATGGCAGGGTTACCGTGAACATCAGCATTGAAAGGGTTACCATCAACATCAACCAGAAAAGGGGTTACCATGAACATTACCATGCACATCAGCCATGGCAGGGTTTACCATGCACATCACAACCATTGACAGGGTTACCATGAACATCAACCACTGACAGGGTTTACCATGAACATCAACCATGGAAAGGTAAACATAAACATCAACCATGGCAGGGTTTACCATGAACATCAACCACTGACAGGGTTTACCATGAACATCAACCACTGACAGGGTTACCATGAACATCAACCATGGCAGGGTAAACATAAACATCAACCATGAGAGAGAGAGAGAGAGAGAGAGAGAGAGAGAGAGAGAGAGAGGAAGAAAGAACTTGGAACTCAAAATGTTGTTATTCAAGGATGAAGATTTTCAGCAAGGCCTCTTCTTCCACTCTGTCCTTGCCAGTCTTCTTCTTCTTCTTCTGCGTTCACTCGTATGCACACGAGTGGGCTTTTACGTGTATGACCGTTTTTACCCCGCCATGTAGGCAGCCATACTCCGTTTTCGGGGGTGTGCATGCTGGGCATGTTCTTGTTTCCATAACCCACCGAACGCTGACATGGATTACAGGATCTTTAACGTGCATATTTGATCTTCTGCTGGCATATATACACGAAGGGGGTTCAGGCACTAGCAGGTCTGCACATATGTTGACCTGGGAGATCGTAAAAATCTCCACCCTTTTACCCACCAGGCGCCATCACCACGATTCGAACCCGGGACCCTCAGACTGACAGTCCAACGCTTTAACCACTCGGCTATTGCGCCCGTCAGTCCTTGCCAGTCTACATCCTTTACAAAAACGTTGCACACATGCATGAAGGAAGAGGACGAAATGAAGAAATAAGAAAAAAAAAAATCAGGTGAAATGGCATGAACAATGAATAATACGCATACACACACTCTCACACAGACTGACAAGAGAGTGAGAGAGATGTGGGGTGAGAGAGAGAGACAGAGAGAGAGAGAGAGACAGAGAGAGAGGCACATAGACAGACAGAGAGAGAGAGAGAGAGAGAGAGAGAGAGAACGCACCTTGAACTTTCTTTTTGTACTCTTCAGGCCTGTGGAGAAAGAGAGCGGCAGCGTCACCATTGAGAGGATCGATGGGGTTGGGGTAGGTGAGGAGCTGAGGCAGGAAGGATTCGAAGATGTTGGACAGGTCTGAAATCACGACCATAGTCAACATTAACAACACAGGAAGGATTCGAAGATGTTGGACAGGTCTGAAATCACCACCATAGTCAACATTAACACCACAGGAAGGATTCGAAGATGTTGGACAGGTCTGAAATCACGACCATAGTCAACATTAACAACACAGGAAGGATTCGAAGATGTTGGACAGGTCTGAAATCACCACCATAGTCAACATTAACAACATTAACAACACAGGAAGGATTCGAAGATATTGGACAGGTCTGAAATCACCACCATAGTCAACATTAACAACATTAACAACACAGGAAGGATTCGAAGATATTGGACAGGTCTGAAATCACCACCATAGTCAACATTAACAACATTAACAACACAGGAAGGATTCGAAGATGTTGGACAGGTCTGAAATCACCACCATAGTCAACATTAACAACATTAACAACACAGGAAGTATTCGAAGATATTGGACAGGTCTGAAATCACCACCATAGTCAACATTAACAACATTAACAACACAGGAAGGATTCGAAGATATTGGACAGGTCTGAAATCACCACCATAGTCAACATTAACAACATTAACAACACAGGAAGTATTTGAAGATGTTGGACAGGTCTGAAATCACCACCATAGTCAACATTAACAACACAGGAAGGATTCAAAGATGTTGGACAGGTCTAAAATCACCACCATGGTCAAAATTAACAACATTAACAACACAGGAAGTATTCGAAGATGTTGGACAGGTCTGAAATCACCACCATAGTCAACATTAACAACACAGGAAGGATTCGAAGATGTTGGACAGGTCTGAAATCACCACCATAGTCAAAATTAACAACATTAACAACACAGGAAGGATTCAAAGATGTTGCACAGGTCTGAAATCACCACCATAGTCAATATTAACATTAACAAAACAGGAAGGATTCGAAGATGTTGGAGAGGTCTGAAATCACAACCATAGTCAACATTAACAACACAGGAAGGATTTGAAGATGTTGGAGAGGTCTGAAATCACCACCATAGTCAACATTAACAACACAGGAAGGATTCGAAGATATTGGACAGGTCTGAAATCACCACCATAGTCAACATTAACAACATTAACAACATTAACAACACAGGAAGGATTCAAAGATGTTGGAGAGGTCTGAGATCACCACCACAGACAACATCAATAACTACAACAACATTTACAACAACAACAACACAAGAATGACTCAACGATACTGAACAGTTCTGAAACCAGCACCATAGCCAACATCAACAACAACAACATTAACAACACAGTAAAGATTTGAAGATGATGGACAAGTCTGAAACCAACACCATAGCCAACATCAACAATAACATCAACACAGGAATGACTCGAAGATATTGGACAGGTCTGAAACCAACTCCACGCCAAGGCTGTCAACTCCCATGGGTTGAATGTGTAAACACCATCAACGACACTAACAACAACACCATAGTGGAGTGATGGCCTAGAGGTAACGCGTCCACCTAGGAAGTGAGAGAATCTGAGTGCGCTGGTTCGAATCACGTTTCAGCCACCGATATTTTCTCCCCCTCCACTAGACCTTGAGTGGTGGTCTGGACGCTAGTCATTCGGATGAGACCATAAACCGATGTCCCGTGTGCAGCACGCACTTAGCGCACGTAAAAGAACCCACGGCAACAAAAGGGTTGTTCCTGGCAAAAATCTGTAGAAAAATCCACGTCAATAGGAAAAACAAATAAAACTGCACGCAGGAAAAATACAAAAAAAATGGGTGGCGCTGTAGTATAGCGACACACTGTCCCTGGGGAGAGCAGCCTGAATTTCACACAAGAGAAATCTGTTGTGATAAAAAGAAATACAAAATACAAATACAAAATAACCAAAATCAACAAAAAACCATCAACAATCATTAACAACAACACCAACTCACCCTTACAACAATAACAACATCATGAACAATACAAACAACAACACAGGAAGATCTCATAGATGTTGTACAGGTCTGAAACCACCACTACAAACAACATTAACACCACCATATACAGCAACAACATCAATAACACTAAACAACAACATAAACAACACCAACACAGGAGGGACTCAAAGGTGTTGGAGAGGTCTGAAACCACCACCATCACCGACATTACAAACATGATTATATATATTTGGGCTAGAATTTGATTATTGTGGAGAGTGTCTTGCCCAAGTACATCCCCACTCTCTCGGCCAAGAGGGTTTTAGGACAGTCGGCGTTGAGATGGTTCCCAAAGGCCAACTAGCCCACAAGGCTGCAGCACTAAGAGCCAGTGCAATTTTGCCTCCTAGTTTGAGAGTCATAGTCCTTCACAGAAGACTAAGCTGTAAATGGTTTCCCATTGACTGGAGAAACCATTGATAATACAGCTCTCACTTTGCTGTTGGCCCAAATGTAAACTTATGTCAATCTGTGATATAAGCAGAGACGTGATTACCAGTAATATTAACATCATCAACTCATTCTACTTCACAGCTACATGCCGGGTACAACTCCCCTGGACCAGTACTACATGAGACCACTACAGAAAAAATAGGGTGGTTCACTAAAACGGCGAAAATCAGTTGAGAAAGGATACGAAAAAACTTAGCCGTATGAAGAGCACAGGAACAGGAGTCATGATGGCTGCCGGAAAAAGAGGGCGCTAGTCAGGGGGGCAAAGGGGAGGTTACCTACTTCCAGGAGGTTATCGGCTGTAGCTACTTTTGTTTTCTCCGCATAGGCAGATAGTAGTTTGCACAGGACAGGAATGTCAGACCCCAGCCGGAGTCTGCACTAGTGGGTCACCGTTAAGTATGTGTAATTAAATTGTTGATTTAATTTGTTGAACATAGCTTTGTGTTCATGCTTCCATCTGTAAACGGTTCAGTTCAGAATGCCAACTGTACCAAGCACAAAATTAGAAAAGTTTGTTGGTACAAGAATACTCGTATCTGGTCCACAGGGGGAGTATCATGGTACAAGTCAACTCATACCTGGATCAGAATGAGTTAACACCACCAACATCTGCTGGGCAGATGTCTGACCACCTGCATACCTGGATACCAAAGCCAACATCAGGCCTTGAGCATGTGCATATATATATTGTGTGTGAGAGTGGATTTCTTCAAGCCAACCAACCAGCCTAGTCCTCTTACCATAAAGTGCTGTCCAGGCCTGGTTGATGACATCCAGACACACAGTTCCAGATCTGAAAATACATTGCCAATGAATTATCCCTTTGTTAATCTCAATTTGAAAATACATTGCCAATAAATGACACCTTTGCTTATCCCAGTCTGCAAATACATCACCAGTGAATCATGCCTTTACATATCCCAATTTGAAAATACATTGTTGGTATTTCCCCTGAATTTTTCCAAATCTTAAAATGGATTGCCAATAAATTATACCTTTGCTTTTCCTACTTTAAAAATACATTGTTGGTAAATAATCTTTTAGCTTGTCCCAATCTGAAGGTTGATGACATCCTGATGTACATTTCCAGATCTGACCACATCATTCCCTGACATCATGACATCATTCCTTCCATGACCACATCACGACATCATTCCTTCCATGACTACATCATGACATCATTCCCTGACCACATCATGACATCATTCCTTCCATGACTACATCATGACATCATTCCCTGACCACATCATGACATCATTCCCTGACCACACCATGACACCATTCCCTGACCACACCATGACATCATTCCCTGACCACACCATGACATCATTCCCTGACCACATCATGACATCATTCCTTCCATGACCACATTCCATGACCACATCATGACATCATTCCTTCCATGACCACATCATGACATCATTCCCTGACCACCTCATGACACCATTCCCTGACCACATCATGACATCATTCCCTGACCACCTCATGACACCATTCCCTGACCACACCATGACATCATTCCCTGACCACACCATGACATAATTCCCTGACCACATCATGACATCATTCCCTGACCACACCATTCTCTTACCACATCATGACATCATTCCCTGACCACATCATGACATCATTCCCTGACATCATTACAACATTCCCTGACCACCTCATGACATCATTCCCTGACCACATCATTCCCTGACCACACCATGACATCATTCCCTGACCACACCATGACATCATTCCCTGACCACACCATTCCCTGACCACACCATGACACCATTCCCTGACCACATCACATCATTCCCTGACCACAAGAATGCTCTCCCATTGGTCACTCATTTCTGACAGAATTCTGGGTATCAAAAGTTTGATTTTCTTCTCTTTCTTCCTACACCTCTCCACTGCTTCCCTACTCTCTTTTCCCAACAAAAACAAACAAACAAAAAAGAAGAAAAAAAAGAAAAAAAAAAGAAGAAACAGAAAACAATCTGTCCAGATCAAGACAGACACAGAGGCAGACTTGGGGACAGTTGTTTGATGCCTTACACTTCATCGATGTTGGGATGATAGATCTTGTTCATGAACCCTGCACACAGTGACACAACAGCAATCTGTCAGCACTTCAAACAGCACTTGTCATAGCTTCAAACAGCACTCTGTCAGCACTTCAAACAGCATTTCAAACAGCACTCTGTCAGCACTTCAAACAGCACTCTGTCAGCACTTCAAACAGCATTTCAAACAGCACTCTGTCAGCACTTCAAACAGCATTTCAAACAGCACTCTGTCAGCACTTCAAACAGCATTTCAAACAGCACTCTGTCAGCACTTCAAACAGCACTCTGTCAGCACTTCAAACAGCATTTCAAACAGCACTCTGTCAGCACTTCAAACAGCACTCTGTCATAAAAACTTCAAACAGCACTCTGTCAGCACTTCAAACAGCACTCTGTCAGCACTTCAAACTCACTCTGTCAGCACTTCAAACAGCACTCTGTCAGCACTTCAAACTCACTCTGTCAGCACTTCAAACAGCACTCTGTCAGCACTTCAAACAGCACTCTGTCAGCACTTCAAACAGCACTCTGTCAGCACTTCAAACAGCATTTCAAAAAGCACTCTGTTAGCACTTCAAACTCGCTCTCTCAGCACTTCAAACAGCACTCTGTCAGCACTTCAAACAGCACTTCAAACCAAACTCACTCTGTCAGCACTTCAAACAGCACTTCAAACCAAACTCACTCTGTCAACACTTCAAACAGCACTGTCATCACTTCAAACAGCACTGTCATCACTTCAAACAGCACTCTGTCACTATAATGATCAACTTATAAACATAACCCTGCAAATAAACCCAGCCAAATCTTAACAGTAATTTATGCATGTATGTACACACATAAGAATATCACACACATACTCACCATACATGTATATCAAACATAATGCCTAACTGATAAAATCTCACCACAGTGCCACGTCAGAGAATCGACAGACAGACAGAAAATATGAAAAAAAACTTAGCCACATGAAGAGCACAGGAACAGGAGTCAAGATGGCTGCCGGAAAAAGAGGGCGCTAGCCAGGGATACACAGCAGAGGTAACCTACTTCGGGAGGTTATCGGACGTCGCTACTTTCGTTTTCTCCGCATAGGCGGGTAGTAGTTTGCACAGGACAGGAATCAGACCCCTGCTGGAGTCTGCACTAGTGGGTCACGGTTAAGTATGTGTAATTAAATTGTATCTGTACTGCACTTTTCCACTGAAAACAGTGGTAATACTATGCAAAAACATTACATTTTTGAGACCGCATTTCATTGGCTAGCAGACAGCGGTCTAATAGTGAGATGTTGTATCACTGAGTTGCCGTGAACAATTTTGGCCCAGAAGAACAAACAAAAATTGTTCACGGACAATATTTCTTTCTTGGCAGACTTACCTATACCTATATATATGTAAGTGAAGGTGTACTTCTCTGAATGACTTACCTACAGAAGGTGGCTGAAGGGGGTACCTTTTTGTCTGACACCTAAAGATGACTTGAAGGGGTACTTTTCTGGCTGAGTTACCTACAGAAGGTGACTGAAGGTATACTTTTCTGGCTGACTTACCTACAGAAGGTGACTGAAGGGGTACTTTTCTGGCTGACTTACCTACAGAAGGTGACTGAAGGGGTACTTTTCTGGTTGACACCTAAAGGTGACTTGAAGGGGTACTTTTCTGGCTGACTTACCTATAGAAGGTGACTGAAGGGGTACTTTTCTGGCTGACTTACCTATAGAAGGTGACTTGAAGGGGTACTTTTCTGGCTGACTTACCTACAGAAGGTGACTTGAAGGGGTACATTTCTGGCTGACTTATCTACAGAAGGTGACTTGAAGGGGTACTTTTCTGGCCAACTTACCTATAGAAGGTGACTTGAAGGGGTACTTTTCTGGTAGGTCCACTCGCACTTTCCACACACCTCCTTCATATGGTGCTGCACACACACACAGACACACACACACACAGACACACGCACATGTATATGTGTTCATGGGCACATAAACACGCACAAAAGTCCAAAACAAAACACTAGAAACAAGAGGACAACAGAATATTTGTTGCAACTTGTCTGCACAAAATCTTTTAATGTATACGACCAGACGCTGCACCTGTTTTATTTTATTATTATCTTGTTTTTATTGATTTTTTTGGGGGTGTGTGTGTGTGTGTGTGTGTGTGTGGGGGGGGGGGGTAATGTACAGAACCAGCTGATACTACTGTTTATACTTTTACTGTTCTCTTCTTTTTACTGTGTGTGTCTTCTTTGTTTTTTCTTTCTTTTTTTTGTTTTAATTTATAACCTGTACAACCAGTACATATATATATATATATCTAAATAATCTCTAGAGAAAGGCAGATATATAGATATACATACATACATATAGACAGATAGATACTGATGCACGTAAGTTTCAGTGTTTTCTTGTTCACTTGTTGAACACACACACACACACACACACACACATATATATATATATATATATATATATATATATATATATATATAGTCAAGGGGTGAAAAAATGCATTCAATGTCTGACAAAGAAGTGGTAAAACATGTATACACAGTGTCAGTCAAGTGATAAGACATGTAATATGTATCTGTACACATACAGTGGAAGGAGGCAGAATGGTTTAGATGCTTGTCTGCCAATAGCGTCCGTGAGGATCTGGGTTCGAGTCTCACTCTCGCCCTTTCTCCCAAGTTTAACTGGAAAATCAAACTGAGCGTCCAGTCATTCATATCAGACAATAAACCGAGGTCCTGTGTGCAGCACGCACTTGGCACACTGAAAAATAAACCATGACAACAAAAGGGTTGTCTTCTGGCAAATTTCTGAACAAATCCACTCCGATAGGTATACAAATATGCATGAATGCATGCACTCAAAACCATATGCGTTGGGTTATACTGCTGTCAGACATCTGCCTAGCAAATGTGGAATTGTGTATCTATCTATCTCTCTCTCTCTATATATATATGGATTTGTCTGAAATGAAACTGAAAAGGTGTCAGTCAAGTGGTAGAACATGTATACAGTGTGAGACAGGAAATGAGTGTTGACTACTTACTGGCAGAAGGGCCATAGAACTTGACCATGAACTCATTGAGGCCTCCCAAAATGGTCACCTCATGTTTGCTCTCGATACTGACACATGTCAAGGCCAACGATGTCCTCACACTATGCGCCAGTCTTCAAAAATTATCTGTGGAGTTAGAAATTCTGCCCACATGGATATTCACAACTATTAACACGACAGATCTTCAACAATAATCTTTTGAATCAGAAATACAGTCCATATTTTTACAAATGGATTTTTTTTAACAACTCTAACACAACAGATCCTCAAATATAATCTGCTGAATTAAAAAAAAAATGTTGTCCATGAGGATATATCCAGTATTCACAACTGAAACAGAGGACCTTGAACAATAATATGCAGAATAAAAAATTCTGTTCATGTGAATAAAAAAAATCGATAATCACAAAGTATCATAGTATATCTAGAACATTTATAGCACAACAGATTTTCAACAATAATCTCTAGAGATAATTAGAAATCCAGTCTAAATATGCACAGATATTAACAACTATAAATACTGTATAACACAACAAATCTTGAACAATGACCTGTAGAACAAGAAACCCAGTCCATACTGGCACTGACATTGTTATTACAGTATTATTATTATTACTACTACTTTTTTCTATATTATAATTATTATTTATTTATTTATGTATTTATTTATGCAAGCTTATCTATTATTTATTCACCTTTTTTTATTTTTTAAATTATTTTTTATAATATTTTTTTTTAAATTATTATTATTTTTTTTTTCTTTCTGAAGGCCTGACTAAGCGCGCTGGGTTACGCTGCTGGTCAGGCATCTGCTTGGCAGATGTTGTGTAGCGTATATGGTTTTGTCCGAACGCTACTGAAACTGAAACTGAAACTATCACAGTCACCAACACAGGTGTGGGGGTCCTGTGGTAAAGCATCTGACTGCGATCAGGAAGCCAGTGTCCATGCCTTCATGGTTCCACTCCCTCCTCCACCTGATCATCAGTGATGATCTGAGTGCTTTTGCTGGTCTTCTGGATGAGGTCATAAACCAAGGTCCAATGTGCAGTACTACTACCTTTTTTTTAATAATTTATTATAATTATTATTTATTTATTTATTTATGTAAGCTTATCTATTATTTATTCACCTTTTTTTTCTCTCTTTTTCTCAAGGCCTGCCTAAGCGCGTTGGGTTACGCTGCTGGTCAGGCATCTGCTTGGCAGATGTGGTGTAGCGTATATGGTTTTGTCCGAACGCAGTGACACCTCCTTGAGCTACTGAAACTGAAACAATGTGCACTATGCATTTAGTGCACATAAAAAGAACCAATGGCATCAAAATGCTGTAGAAAAATCCACTCCGGTAATGAAAATAATACACCTGTAGGCAGAAATATAGAAGGAAAAAGGCCGGTGCTGCTCAGCAGCAAAGAACTCTTGCCATGGAGAATACAATTATCCTGCTAAAAACCAAAAGCAATATTCTTTGACTGAAAGCATGATTCTTCTTCTGTCTTGGTTCTGTGAAGTGTCATTGGTGACTCCTCCTGTTGATTGTGTGTCAAAGCCTGAGTCTCTGCAAATGGTTTTCCTGTCCATTCTGCAATGCCATCATTTCATCCCTTTTTGTTTCTATCTTCTCTTTTGTCTGCCTCCCTCAACAGTTCCCTGGAGGGTTGTTTCAGCAAGGCCACTGGATCCTGAATATGTGGGTATACCAACATACCAGTTTCCCTTTCTTTATTGGTGTCAGCAGATCTTCATCAGGTCAAATGTGCTGCTTGATGTGATGGTTTGGCGTACTTCATCATTGGTGATGTGATCAGTGTATCTGATGTGAAGTATCTTGTGTTGACACCTCCTTTTGTATGGCTTTAATTATTGTTTCTTCTTTCCAAAATCAAAGTGAGGTTCCATGTTTCGCATGCATACAGAAATATGAAATATATATCAGTACACACAGAGTCTGATTGTGTGTTTCATGCAGATGTTGCTGTCCTTTCCTTGAGAGGATTTCTGGTTTGGATCCTTCATTGCTGGTGATGGACCTCAGACACATGAACTGTTGAACAGTTCCTAGGTTCTGTCCTTGGGCAATTATATCAGTAGTGTTGGCGGCATTGTGGCTGGCCATCAGCTTGGGTCATTTTGGCACTGATTTCCACAGCATATCTTGTCCATGTTTCATCTAGTTGGACTCCAAGCCAACTGAAGTATGGAACTCTGGAATGGCACTGATTGCTGAGCACCCTGTGTGAGTATGGCACTGATTACTCCTGTAGCACTGTGTGTGAGTATGGCACTGATTGCTTCTGTAGCACCCTGTGTGAGTATGGCACTGATTGCTTCTGTAGCACCCTGTGTGAGTATGGCACTGATTACTCCTGTAGCACCCTGTGTGAGTATGGCACTGATTACTCCTGTAGCACCCTGTGTGAGTATGGCACTGATTGCTGAGCACCCTGTGTGAGTATGGCACTGATTGCTTGGGGCATAGTTGCTGGCTGGTGCCCATAAGCTTTTGCCCAATGTTTTTTTGGTTGTTTGTTTTTTAATTGTGGTCTATATTCTCCAGTCTGATTTTAACACACAGATCCATTGTAACAATAAACGATAATTCAACACTGTACAATAGAAGAGTTAAGATCACACACATATATTGACACAATTTTCAAATAATTTGGGTGAACAATTCAGTCTGTTTCTCTGTTACAAAAGAAACCTTAAATCTGGGTGCCATTCTTGGATAAGTTACAAAGTATATGTTAACTGAAAGCTGTCTGGAGATATTTAAAGAAAGAAAGAAACAAACAAACAAACAACAACAACAAAACAAACTGGGCATGTCCCTTCCCAACAACACAAGTTGATGATTTTCGCTGGTCTCATAATAGGTCTTCTGGTATGTACTCGCAGGGCGTTTCCATTTCAAAACTGTGAGACCTGTGTTGTGTGGGAACCTTGCTGCTATGACAATGACTCCTGTTAACAACCAGGCCATTCCGGGCTCATCCTGGGAACGTAAATGTCAGTGACACGGCCAGCAGTTACACAAACGCTTTTCGACAGCGTTGACATTGCTGCTAGTCAGCCGATAAGACAAGAAGAGCCAGCTATTATCCTCGCTAACAATTATACTGCATGCTGGAATGACTGACGGATCGCTCTATCTTCGGACTGAATCACTTCTGGTCATGCAGCCTGACCTGATTTTCCCCATTCAAAAGAAAACTTACTGTCATATAACAGTCAGCTCGAGAATGACAGACGGCAGTCACAAATATAGTTTAAAGACACAACAAAACATTTTTACTCACTTCGACGTTTGGCTTTGGTCGATGCTTTTGACACAAAGTCGATCTTCTAAAATATTGAAACACAAAGTGCGGCCGCAAACTGGGTTTTGCCCGAGTTTCGTCTGCCAAACATTGTTATGAATGATCAAAGATTTAATCAATCATCGACAAAATATAGGGTCTTGTTTTTTTCTCATATAACATAAAGGATACAGTTTAACGACATCGGTGTCCATGCGACGTTTCCCGGGACTTGGAGACGACATTTCGAACTGGAATTTCCACAGTAGACTTCTCTTCTCCACATCCAAAACAACAACATCTAATGGCGGATTTCTGCACTCGGACTGACGATTGATCACGTGACCATATTTTGCCCCGCCTTCATCTCTACAAAACTGCAAATTTCTCCATAGTTTTCACATAGCAAATTGTTTACAGCTTTGTTGTAAACACTTTCTGTCTCAGCGTATAATCTGAAATCGTCATGTGTGTGAAAAACAAAACATAATACCTGCACAAAATGTCGGTCAGAGGTCATGGCATGATTGACATGTTAACAAAAGAGGAAATGCACGCGAGATTCGGTCAGCTGTTTGATGTAAACAAACCCACATGCTTCAGCATCTAAACAACAGAAAACAATTTTTAAACCAAATCTTCGAAAAGACTCCTTATCAGTAGCTAACCTTTCTATATATGGTGAAACAGTTAAACGAATTACATATATTTGGGGACAATTTTAGACAGTGACCTGGCTTTGACAGTTAAATGTTTTTTTGGGTTTTTTTGTATTCATGTATATGTGTCTGTCTGTCTTGCCTGACTATAACCATCAGTACAGCAGTGTTGACAACTGCTGTCCAGAAAACCTAGGCTAGAACTCGGTTATAGTGGAGTATCTTGCCCAAGTCACTACATCCCAACTCTCTCAACCAAGAGCTTTAGGACAGTTGGTGCTGGGGACAGTCCTCAAAGGCTGACAAACCCCGAAGTCTGCAGCACTAACAGTCAGTGCCATCTTACCTCCTAATATCTGTGTGTGTGTGTGTGTGTGTGTGCATGTGAACGAACATACATCTGTACACTTACGTTTGTGTGTGAGGGCACAAGGCTTCACCCAGCATGGCCCATTTTCTTTCATGTTTTTATATCAATCTCTTGCCTCTTACACATTTTTCCTGTCACTATATTCTGTTTCATTTTACCTGATTAAGATATATATATATATATATATATCTGTGTGTGTGTGTGTGTGTGTGTATTTATAAATAAAGTTTCATTCATTCATTTGTATATTTTCTTTTTTTCTTTCTTTTTTTTTTTCTACGGCTCTCAAGGCCTGATCTTGATGTTGGGTTATTTGAAGATCAGGCATCTGCTCCTTTTTTCAGCAGATGTGGTGCAGAGTGCATCTGTATATGGATCTGTCTGCATGCTTTGACACATCCTTGAAAATGAAACTAAAAGTGATATTTATTACTACCATGTAATAATCAAAAAGCAAATATGTGAAATGCTTTTATGTGAAAGCCTTACATTTTATTACTCCTGCTTAGTCAAGTAATGTTTCACGAAAAGTGTTATGTGTGTGTGTTTCTGTGTGTGTGTGTGTTGTGTGCATGTGTATTGTGTGTGTGTGTGTGTGTTACATAATTGTCTTTTTTGTTTAGCTGTACCTCATGCAATAGCTCTTTATGTGATAATACATTTATTACTATAACTTCCTCTGTGTGTTACACAGTCATGTCTACAGTCATGTCACCAACTGTGTTTTCCTGTGTGTTACATACTACATCAACAGTTAAATTATCATCTGTAGCTGGTTTCCTGAGTGTGTTTTGCACTGTCATATCTACAGTCATCTCACCATCTGTAAATGGTTTCCTGTGTGTGTTAAACACTGTCACACCTACAAATGTGTAACTGTTTCCTGTGTGTGTTAAACATTGTCACACCTACAGTTATGTAACCAGTTACTCTGTGTGTTACAAACTATCACATCTACAGTTGTCACCATCTGTAACTGTTGGATCATCATCTGCAACTGGCTCCCCATGTCTGTTACACAATATCATATCTACAGTTATGTCATCATCTGTAACTGGTTTCCTGTGTGTTACATACTGTTACACCTAGTTATGTAACCATATGTAACTGGTTTCTTGAATGTGCTATACACTATCACATCCACAGTTATGTCACCAGTGGTAACTGTTACATCATTATCTGTAACTGGTTTCCTGTGTGTGTGACACACTATCACATCTACAGTTATGTCATCATCTGTAACTGCTTCCCTGTGTGTGTGACACACTGTCACAGCTACTGTTATGTCATCATCTGTAACTGCTTTCCTGTGTGTGTGACACATTGTCACAGCTACTGTTATGTCACCATCTGTAACTGCTTTCCTGTGTGTGTGACACATTGTCACAGCTACTGTTATGTCACCATCTGTGACTGCTTTCCTGTGTGTGTGACACATTGTCACAGCTACTGTTATGTCACCATCTGTAAGTGCTTTCCTGTGTGTGTGACACACTGTCACAGCTACAGTTATGTCACAAATTGTAATTGCTTTCCAGTGTGTGCAACACATTGTCACAGCTACTGTTATGTCACCATCTGTAACTGCTTTCCTGTGTGTGTGTGACACATTGTCACAGCTACTGTTATGTTACCATCTGTAACTGCTTTCCAGTGTGTGCAACACATTGTCACAGCTACTGTTATGTCACCATCTGTAACTGCTTTCCTGTGTGTGTGTGACACATTGTCACAGCTACTGTTATGTTACCATCTGTAACTGTTACATTGTCACCTGTAACTAGTTTCCCATGTGTGTTGCACACTATCACATCTACACTCATGTAACCATCTGTAACTGCTTTCCTGTGTGTTACACCCACAAATCAGTCTGGATGGAAAGCTTCCACCCTGAAGCGGCAAAATGCCGGCACAGGTCCTTGCTCAGTTAAGTTCTAACAGTGTTCCCTCAGTGGTCCGGTCAGCTGTGTCCACCAGGGAAATTCACAATGATAAAACACATGGTCACTGAACTCTGGAACTCGGCAGTCACAGTTGTTGTTTTTTTGTATTTCTTTTTATCACAACAGATTTCTCTGTGTGAAATTCAGGCTGCTCTCCCCAAGGAGAGCGTGTCGCTATACTACAGCGCCACCCTTTTTTTAATTTTTTTTAATTTTTAAAATATTTTTCCTGCGTGCAGTTTTATTTGTTTTTCCTATTGACGTGGATTTTTCTACAGAATTTTGCCAGGAACAACCCTTTTGTTGCCGTGGGTTCTTTTACATGCGCTAAGTGCGTGCTGCACATGGGACCTCGGTTTATCATCTCATCCGAATGACTAGCGTCCAGACCACCACTCAAGGTCTAGTGGAGGGGGAGAAAATATCGGCGGCTGAGCCATGATTCAAACCAGCGCGCTCAGATTCTCTCGCTTCCTAGGCGGACGCGTTACCTCTAGTCCATCACTCCACTGCAGTTACCTCCACAGGCAACAAACCTACTTCACAAACACAACATCAAAAGCTTTGAAATGATTCAAACACAGACACTTAATGCAGACATCCATCACATCATCAACATGATAAAACCACAATTCACTCATGGAACACACCACAGCAGAACCTGCAGAAGTATATTTATTTCAAAAACTTCAATTCATCAGTATGGACATATATACACAGTACATAAGTAAAGACATTTACTTTGTCATGACTGTCCAGCAAATGTACACAATCATATTCTATACATGCTGTATTACACGTGTAAGTTAAGAGTGGCGTATCATTTGTTCAGAATTGGCACATAACAATACATTGAATGTGTTACTGACAGAACACGTCTGTGTTTCCTGTACAATACAAAGGCAGCATCCCTCAGTCTGATCAGCACCCCACCCCCTCTTCCTCCCACTCCTCTCTCCCCTCCCCTGTCTGATCCCTCCTCCCCTGTCTGATCAGCAACACCCCCCTCCCCTGTCTGATCAGCAACACCCCCCTCCCCTGTCTGATCAGCAACACCCCCCTCCCCTGATCAGCAACACCCCCTCCCCTGATCAGCAACACCCCCCTCCCCTGATCAGCAACACCCCCTCCCCTGTCTGATCAGCAACACCCCCCCTCCCCTGATCAGCAACACCCCCCTCCCCTGTCTGATCAGCAACACCCCCTCCCCTGTCTGATCAGCAACACCCCCTCCCCTGATCAGCAACACCCCCCTCCCCTGTCTGATTAGCAACACCCCCCTCCCCTGTCTGATCAGCAACACCCCCCTCCCCTGTCTGATCAGCAACACCCCCCTCCCCTGATCAGCAACACCCCCTCCCCTGATCAGCAACACCCCCCTCCCCTGTCTGATCAGCAACACCCACCTCCCCTGTCTGATCAGCAACACCCCCTCCCCTGTCTGATCAGCAACACCCCCCTCCCCTGATCAGCAACACCCCCCTCCCCTGTCTGATCAGCAACATCCACCTCCCCTGATCAGCAACACCCCCCTCCCCTGTCTGATCAGCAACACCCACCTCCCTCTGATCAGCAACACCCCCCTCCCTGTCTGATCAGCAACACCCCCCTCCCCTGTCTGATCAGCAACATCCCACCTCCCATGATCAGCAACACCCCCTCCCCTGATCAGCAACACCCCCCTCCCCTGTCTGATCAGCAACACCCCACCTCCCCTGATCAGCAACACCCCCTCCCCTGTCTGATCAGCAACACCCCCCTCCCCTGTCTGATCAGCAACACCCCCCTCCCCTGTCTGATCAGCAACACCCCCTGTCTGATCAACAAACACCAACCCCCCACCCCTTGTCTGATCAGGAGCCCTCCCCCCTCCCCCCCCCCGTTTGATCAGCAACCCCCCCACCCCACCCCCCTCATCTGATCAGCAACCCACCCACCCCCATCCCCTAGTGTCAGATCAGCAACACCCCTTGATTACTCACATCATACTCATGATACAGGACATTTCAGGGACTCCTTCACTGATCCAAACAAGAAATTTTGCGTAAGCCAAACAGGACATTTTACTGACCAAAAAGGACATTTCAGTGATTCTTCGTAACAGGTTGTTTCTCCCTGCATGTGTTTGTGTGTGTGTGTGTGTGTGTGTGTGTGTGTGTGTGCGCGTGTGTGCATGTGTGTGTGTGTGTATGTGTACGTGTGTGTGTGCATGCATGCGTGCATGTGTGTGCCCGCATACGTGTATGTGTGTGTGTGCTTGTGTGTGTGTGTGCACCCTTTTCCCTGTGTGTGTGTGTGTGTGTGTGTGTGTGTGTGTGTGTGTGTGTGTGTGTGTGTGTGTGTGTGTGTGTGTGTGTTGCGTCTACATCTTCAGTTGTGTCACCATCTGTAACTGGTTTCCTGTGTGTGTGCTACAGTCGAGCTGCTATGTAGAAATATCCACCAAGCATAACTTGTTCTGTTGAAAACTATTATCAAAGTCTGTTCTGTAGAAAGGTCAATTCAAGCCTGGCTGTTCTATAGAGCCTAGAATAGAGGAGTCCATCAAAGCCTGACAGTTCTGCAGAAATGTCTGCTAAAGCCTAGCTGTTCTGTAGAAATGTCCCTGAAACCTGTTCTGTGTAGAAAAGTAAAATGAATCCTAGCTGTTTTGTAGAAAAGTTCAATAAAGCCTGTTTGTGTAGAAAAGTCCAATACAGCCTGGCTGTTGTGTAGAAATGTCCCTGAAACCTGTTCTGTTTAGAACGTCCAATACAGCCTGGCTGTTCTGTAGAAATGTCCCTAAAGCCTGGCAGTTCTGTAGAAACGTCCCTAGAGCCTGTCTGTTCTGTAGAAATGTCCCTAAAGCCTGTTCTGTAGAAATGTCCCTAAAGCCTGGCTGTTCTGTAGAAATGTCCCTAAAGCCTGTTCTGTAGAAATGTCCCAAAAGCCTGGCTGTTCTGTAGAAACGTCCCTAAAGCCTGTTCTGTAGAAATGTCCCTAAAGCCTGGCTGTTCTGTAGAAACGTCCCTAAAGCCTGGCTGTTCTGTAGAAATGTCCCAAAAGCCTGGCTGTTCTGTAAAAATGTCCTAAAACCCTGGCTGTTCTGAAGAAATGTCCCCAAAGCCTGCTCAGCAGAAATGTCCCTAAAGCCTGTTCTGTAAAAATGTCCCAAAAGCCTGGCTGTTCTGTAGAAATGTCCCTAAAGCCTGGCTGTTCTGTAGAAATGTCCCAAAAGCCTGGTTGCTCTGCAGAAACGTAAAGCCTGTTCTGTAGAAATGTCCCTAAAGCCTGGCTGTTCTGTAGAAACGTCCCTAAAGCCTGTCCGTTCTGCAGAAAAGTCCCAAAGGCCTAGCTGAAAGACCAGTCACAGAGGAGGCACGAAGCACAGTCGCGGTGGAGGCAAGAAAAGACACGAAGCACAGTCACACGGTGGACACAGCCATGGCCTCAGTGCTGACTGTCGCCTCGCTTCTTGGTCCCCTCAAAGGCATCGTGCAGGACAAACGCTGTGACAGAACACGTCACTATGCACGTTATACACCGTCCCATCACTTGTCATCACCATCATCAACATCGTCGTTATCATCACCATCCCATCACTCATCATAATCTTCATCATCGCACCATCTCATAAATCACAAATCATCATCACCATCTGCTTCATCACCGACATCGGCTGTACCATCCATTGACTCCATCACTGTCGTGTCACCATCATCATACCATGCCATAATTCATCAACATTATCATCAGCATCATCATCATTACCATAATCAGTTATACCATCCTACCATTCAGCAACATCATCATCATCAGTCATACCATCCCAACTTATCATTGTGTCATAATACCCAAAAACCCATCATCAGAACCTAATACTGATGTGATGTAACACACTGGACACTGTGACTAATACTGATGTGTTTTGGCACATAGGACATTGTAACTAATACTGATGTGACACATAGGACATAGCATGTACTACTGATGTTACACATAAACCAATGCACCTAATACCGATGTGACACATAGGACATTGTAACAAATACTGGTGTGACACACAGGACATAGCATGTACTACTGATGTTACACATAGACCAATGCACCTAATACTGATGTGAAACATAGGACATTGTAACTAATACTGATGTGAAACATAGGACATTGTAACTAATACTGATGTGACACACAGGACATTGCACCTAATACTGATGTGACACACAGGACATTGCACCTAATACTGATGTGACACACAGGACATTGCACCTAATACTGATGTGACACACAGGACATTGCACCTAATACTGATGTGACACACAGGACATTGCACCTAATACTGATGTGACACACAGGACATTGCACCTAATACTGATGTGATACACAGGACATTGTACCTAATATTGATGTGACATACAGGACATTGTACCTAATATTGATGTGACACACAGGACATTGTACCAAATACTGATGTTACACACAGACCAATGCACCTAATACTGATGTGACACATAGGACATTGTAACAAATACTGGTGTGACACACAGGATATTGTAACAAATACTGGTGTTACACATAGGACATTGCACCTAATACTGATGTGACACACAGGACATTGCACTTAATACTGATGTGAAACATAGGACATTGTACCGAATGCTGATGTGATACACAGGACATTGCACCTAATACTGATGTGATACACAGGACATTGCACCTAATACTGATGTGACACACAGGACATTGCACCTAATACTGATGTGACACACAGAACATAGCATGTAATACTGATGTTACACATAGACCAATGCACCTAATACCGATGTGACACACAGGACATTGCACCTAATATTGATGTGACACACAGGACATTGCACCTAATACTGATGTGACACACAGGACATTGCACCTAATACTGATGTGACACACAGGACATTGCACCTAATACCGATGTGACACACAGGACATTGCACCTAATATTGATGTGACACACAGGACATTGCACCTAATACTGATGTGACACACAGGACACCGAAACAAACACAGACATGTTGTGACAAACAGGTCACACAAGGTGTCACTGACGTTTGTAGAAGGCAGCAGAGAAGACGACGTTGGGCACCAGGGAAAGGATCTTCGCCACGATGGTGGACTCCTTCTCCAGGTCCGCCCGCACGTTCCACACCTGAATGATGTCCTCTCTCTCCCGTAGACACACACTGACCCCACTCACTTCATCGTCTGGGGCAACACACACATCATCCTCACTTTGTTGGTCCTTTTGAGTGATGTAGCGCTATCAGTCATTTAGGGAATTACATGCACACATCATCATTTTATCAGTCATTCTGAGTGGTACAGTGTTATTAGTCATTTAAGACAGTATATGCACATATCATCACTACGTGAGTCCTTCTGAGTGATACAGCGTTGTTAGCCATTTGGGGTATTACATGTACACATCATCACTTTGTTAGGTCTTCTGAGTGATAAAGCGTTACTATTCATTTACAGTACTATGCGCACACATCATCACTTTGTCAGTAATTTATGAGTGATATAGCATTATTAGTCATTTAAGGCATTATATGCACACATCATCACTTTGTCAGTCATTCTGAGTGATACAGTGTTATTAGTCATTTAAGGCATTTATATGCACACATCATCACTACGTCAGTCCTTTTGAGTGATACTGCGCTATCAGTCATTTAGGGTATTATATGCACACATCATCACTATGTCAGTCATTTTGAGTGATATTGCGCTATCAGTCATTTAGGGTATTATATGCACACATCATCACTATGTCAGTCATTTTGAGTGATACTGCGCTATCAGTCATTTAGGGTATTATATGCACACATCACTATGTCAGTCATTTTGAGTGATATAGCGCCATCAGACATTTAGGGTATTACATGCACACATCATCATTAAAATTTTGCCAGTCCATCACAGTGTAACACACATCCACACCTGTCAGTCGATTAGCGTTACACACATCATCACAATAAGGTTTTTTTTAGTGTAATACAGTATGTCCACAAGAGATAAGGGTTTTGGTGTATCACAGTATTCCTACATGACAGTTTCTGCTGGGCCCTCACATTGTGGCCTGTATGCACTGCAATGAGATTATGCATTCATTAGTAAAACAACATGCCAGTAATCAATGTGATAATGCAATGGGTTAACAAATTCATTAATTAAACAACACGCTGTTAAAGTGTTAATGCAATGAGTTAGCGAATTCATCAGTAAAACAACACACCACTAATGTGATAAAGCAATGTGTTAGTGCATTCATCAGTTAAACTACATGCTGGAAATGTGATAGTGCAATGTGTTAACGCATTCATCAGTTGAGCAACACGCTGGTAATGTGATAGTGCAATGTGTTAACGCATTCATCAGTTGAGCAACACGCTGGTAATGTGATAGTGCAATGTGTCAACGCATTCATCAGGTATGAGTAGTGTGGTAGCACAATGTGTAAAGGGATTCCTGAGTTAAAAAAGGCACCTCAGAACCCGCCAGTAATTTGACAGTGCCCACCTTAAGCTTATGCTATCAGCTAAATTCATCTCTTCTTCAGGCAGTATGTTCTAAATTCTTTAAAATGCACTCTGAAACTCTTGTCCACAAAATACAGATACGATAATCAATAAATTACAGACACAGACAAACCAACACAATTACACAGGTACACACATGCATATCTGCACACACATACAGACACAGACACACTGATACACACACATACATACTCAAAAACAATCACACACACACACACACACAGGTACCCACACACTCAAATACACACATACATACTCAAAAACAATCACACACACACACACACACACACACACACACACACACACACACACAGATACCCACGCACTCATACACACACATACATACTCAAAAACATTCACACACACACACACACACACACACACACACACACACACACACAGAGGTACACACGCACTCATACACACATACATACTCAAAAACAATCACACACACACACACACACACACACACACACACACACACACACACACACACACACACATACATACTAAAAAAAAATCACACACACACACACACACACTCATACACACACTTACATACTCAAAAACAACACACACACACACTCATACACACACTTACATACTCAAAAACAATCACACACACACACACACACACTCATACACACACTTACACACTCAAAAACAATCACACACACACACACACACACACACACTCACACACTACCTTCAGCCATGCAGCCATCCAGCTGTGCCCCAATGGCAGCCATCAGCAGCTCCTGCCACACCTCTGACTGCAAAAGAAAACCGCTCTCCACAATGATGGGGGGAAAAAACCCAACAGCTTCTAATTCCACAGTGGCAAATGGCGGTATTCTTTTCAGCAATGCATCACCAAACTAGTTTTGTATAGGTCTGACACGGTTCTTTGCAATTTTGTGAAGCAAAAAAAACTGTTGGGCATGTCAACATGGCTGTCAGGAAGTACAGTACAGAAGAGGTGGCTAGAAATATTGTTTGATTTTTCACACAATGCCAACACTAGCAACTATGAAAATGTGATAGAAAATGAAAGTAACGTTGTTGTGATAAACTGAATTGATTGTGGTTATCCTGGTGGTGATTACATGCTACAAGGTACATCAACAGGAAGGGGACAGGGTAAGGTCAGAAGTGGGTTTGGAAAAAAAAAAACTTATGATATTTTATCTTGAAACCTTCATTTTGGGGTTTTCATTTATTGTGAAACCCTGGAGATGAAAGCTTCAAGCTGAACTGTTGTTTACAGTGAGCTTTTGTGTTGTACTATTGTGTGATAGTTGTTTGTGGATGTTGGGGTGTGTGTGTGTGTGTGTGTGTGTGTGTGTGTGTGTGTGTGTGTGATGTGTGTGTGTGTGTGTGTGTGTGTGTGTGCAAGTGTTTATGTATAGTGTTTAGTTTAAAACAACATGATTGTGGAAAAAACAATATATCCATACTTGGATGTAATGTCTAATACATTTGAAGATATTCTAGCACCATGTCCACCCATATAATAAGCAAACTTTAATTTTCTTCTTTTTTTTCCAAAATATTTTGTGCATTTCCTTTTTTTAAAATTTAAATCTGAGTTATCTCACCCTGATTAGGAGTTATATCAACTTGTCAACATTGAACTTGTGATAATTATATTCTCCATTCATTTTCCTTCCAAAAAAGATACACTTTTACACACTTTTGAGCATGATTTTAATTTTTGTGATTTTTTAAGAGGGTGGTGATAATTTGCAAAAATCAAAAATAGTTCTGGAAGTGAAAGGCTTGAATGCCTGCCACACATACAAAAAGATATAAAATAAGCCACACACACACACACACACACACACTTACTGTGTCCTTTCTGTTACATTTCAATCTCCAGTTCCCTCCCTGAGAATTTTCTTCATCCTCCCTGTAACATCACACACACCATACGTCACTGACGTCACAGCAACACAAGGAATACGCCACACCCAACATCACTGACGTCACTATAACACACCCCATCAGTCACACCCCATGTCACTGACGTCACTTTAACACACCCCACCCGTCACACCCCATGTCACTGACATCACTGTAACACACCCCATGTCACTGACATCACTGTAACACTCCCCATCAGTCATACCCCATGTCACTGACATCACTGTAACACTTTCCATCAGTCACACCCCATGTCACTGACATCACTGTAACACTCCCCATCAGTCACTGTAACACATCCCATCAGTCACACCCCATGTCACTGTAACACTCCCCCATCAGTCACACCCCATGTCACTGTAACACTCCCCCATCAGTCATACCCCATGTCACTGACGTCACTGTAACACTTCCCATCAGTCACACCCCATGTCACTGACATCACTGTAACACTCCCCATCAGTCACTGTAACACATCCCATCAGTCACACCCCATGTCACTGACATCACTGTAACACATCCCATCAGTCACACCCAACATCACTGACATCACTGTAACACTTCCCATCAGTCACACCCCTATGTCACTGACATCACTGTACACCCCCAGTCACTGACCACTACACATCATGACTAACTGTAACACACCCCTCAGTCAACCCCATGTCACTGACATCACTGTAACACTTCCCATCAGTCACACTCCATGTCACTGACATCACTGTAAATGTTCCCCACATCACCCGTAACACATTCATGTCAACACCCCCATGCACGTGACATCACAGTCACAACCCCATCATCACACCCCATGTCAACTGACATCACGTAACACACACCACTCTCACACCCAACATCACACACCTGTACACCATCATTCAAAACCCCGTCACTGACATCCCTGCACACACCCCTATCATCCACCCAACATCACTGACCACACTGTAACACACACCCTATCATTCACACCCCATGTCACTGACATCACTGTAAACATCCCCCACACCCACACACACACACACTTAACACATCCATCAGTCACACCCACACCATCACTGTAATCTCCCCACACTGTAGACACATCCATCATCACACCCCAAGTACACACATCACTGCCAACCCACCCCCCTCCCACACACCCACACAACGACACACGCTACGTTCCTCAGTCACCACAGTGGACTTAGCATCGTAATCATTGCTCACACTCCACCCTGTCACTCACACTGTTATAAGTACATTCCCGATGAGTGTACCTAAGTCGATGACATTCACTGTTAGTAGTCCATGCAGTTTGTCACATCCAAACCTTGTGCACAACACAAATTCATGTGTGGGTGTACCCCAAATCACTGTTAGCATTATGTACTTTCAGTCGAGTCATGTTCCCTTCCAAACTGCAACTGTCAAACATCTATCATGTTCAGTTCCTTGTCCTGAATCACTGGTATTGTTCCCCAGCATTCATCTGTACACATCCATCAGTTGCAACCCATGATCACTGATCGTTGTAGATACATCCTATTAGTCCGCCATTGTGTCTCTGCATGCTGGTATGTATAGCATAGTCACTTCAAACACCCATCAACGTCAACTCATCATGTGTGTGAGTGTACATTGTAAGTCACATTCCAAACTGTCAACCAAATATTGTGATCACGTGTGACCGCCATCAGTCACATCCCATGTCACTGACATCACTGTAACACATCCCATCAGTCACACCCAACAATCACTGACATAACTGTAACACATCCATCAGTCACACCCCATGTCACTGACATCACTGTAACACATCCCATCAGTCACACTCCATGTCACTGACATCACTGGAATGTTCCCCACATCACTGTAACACATCCATCAGTCACACCCCATGTCACTGACATCACTGTACACAACCCCCCATCATTCACACCCCCCCATGTCACTGACATCACTGTAACACACCCCCATCAGGTCACACCCAACATCACTGACATCACTGTAAACATCCCATCCTTCACACCCATGTCACTTGACACACTGTAACGCACCCATCAGTCACACCCAACATCATGACATCCTGTAACACA
>NC_134900.1:36391799-36414299 GCF_041734735.1 Babylonia areolata
ATTTACACCACAGTGTCTACCTGTACAGTGTAACAGTCACACCACAGTGTCTACCTGTACAGTGTAACATTTACACCACACTGTCTACCTGTACAGTGTAACAATCACACCACAGTGTCTACCTGTACAGTGTAATATTTACACCACAGTGTCTACCTGTACAGTGTAACAGTCACACCACAGTGTCTACCTGTACAGTGTAACAGTCACACCACAGTGTCTACCTGTACAGTGTAACAATAACACCACAACACCTACCTGTAAAGTGTAACAATCACACCACAGAATCTACCTGAACAGTGTTGACAGTCTGTACTTTCTTCAGTGTGGCCTCATACTCAGCAGCTGAAGTGCCCCGTATTGCCCTGAAAGTAAACATGAATTCCTCAAGCACCCAAGTTTCATTCGTTTCAACCCACAATTTTCATGTCTAGAAATCATTACTGTCCAGTCATATATCATAAATGTGTATGTGTATAAATATGTGTATAGATACTAAGATAGACAGACAAATCCTCTAACACACACATACCCACCCTACAACATATATTAATAAACACTTTATAACACACATATAGCCACCATCCAGTGTACACACACCTTCCAACTCACCCACTGTCCAACATACACAAATGTCAACCATCTAATATGCATACTCACCCCACAACACACACATACCCACCCTCCAACACACACATACTCACCTTCCAACTCACAGACATACACACTGTCCAACACACAAACATACCAACTGTCCAACTGACCCATTCCAACCATTCAAAACACACACATCTTCAGACTCACACACATACCCATTTTCTGAGACAAACAAAAACACATGCATGCAAATACCAACCCTCTGAGAGACACATGCCCACCCTACAACACATACATACCTACTATCCAAAAAACACATACTCACCTTCCGACACACACACAAACCCACCGGCCTAAACACATACCAACCATTCAACACTCTCATACTAACCCTCCAATGCACACATACCCACCTTCCAATGCACACTCCAACGCACACACACCAGCCTTTCAACACACAAATACTCACCTTCTGACTTGCAAACATGCCCTCTGTCCAACCCACACATAACAACCCTCTTATACACATATACCAATTCTCTAAAACACACACACACACACCCCCTTCAACACACATATCAACCTTCCAACAAATACCAACCCTGCAACACACACATACACACCCTCCAATTCAACACGCAAATACCAACTACACAGCACACACATACCCTCCCTCTAACACACACACATATTAACCCTCAAACACACACATATACCCACCTTAGACATACCCACTCTCCAGCACACACATACCTACCTTACACACACCCACCCTCAAACACACACATATACCCACCTTAGACATACCCACTCTCCAGCACACACATACCTACCTTACACACACCCACCCTCCAGCACAGACATACCCACCTTACACACACCCACCCTCCAACACACACATACACACCTTACACATACCCACCCTCCAGCACACACATACCCACCTTACACATACCCACCCTCCAACACACACATACCCACCTTACACATACCCACTCTCCAGCACACACATACCCACCCTACACATACCCACCCTCCAGCACATACATACCCACCTTACACATACCTACCCTCCAGCACACACATACCCACCTTACACATACCCACCCTCCAACACACACATACCCACCTTACACATACCCACCCTCCAACACACACATACCCACCTTACACATACCCACCCTCCAACACACACATACCCACCTTACACATACCCACTCTCCAACACACACATACCCACCTTACACACACCCACCCTCCAACACACACATACCCACCTTACACATACCCACCCTCCAGCACACACATACCTACCTTACACACACCCACCCTCCAGCACAGACATACCCACCTTACACACACCCACCCTCCAACACACACATACACACCTTACACATACCCACCCTCCAGCACACACATTCCCACTCTCCAATACACACACATTCCCACCATCCAACACACACATATCCACCCTCCAACACCTATCCCCACCCTCTAACGCACACACACCAACCCTCAAACACACACATACTAACCATTTAACACACACATACCAACCATTAACACATACATACCAAACATCCAACACATGCATACCAACCATCCAACACACACATACCAACCATCCAACACTTACTCATACTCACCTACCAACTCACATACCCACTGTCTAACATACACAAATATCAACCCTCTAACACACACATACCCATCCTACAAAACACATATACCCACCCTCCAATGTACACATACTCACCTTGCGACTTGAAGACATGCCTACTGTCCAACACACACATACCAACCATCCAACAGACCCATACCAACCATTCAAGACACAGTGACACATACTGATACTCACCTTCCGACTCACACACGTATCCACCTTCTGAGACATGCAAACAGACACACACATGCAAATACTAACCCTCTAAGAGACACACACACACCCTACAACACGCAACATTCTCTAACATACACACACACGTATACCAACCATTCAATGCACGCATACCCAAACTCCAACATACACATACCAACCCTCCAAAACACACATGCCAACCCTCCAAAACACCCCCCCACCCTTCAACACATATATACATCAACCCTCCAACACACATACCCACCATCCAACGCACAATCAAATACCAACAAGTCCAATACACGCATACGAACCATCCAACACACTAATACCAATCCTCAAACACACTAATACCCACCCTCTAACACACTCATACCACCCTCCAACACACACAAACTCACCCTCCAGTGCACACATACCCACAATTCAACACACAAACCACTCAACACACACATACTGACCATCCAACACACACATTTCCACCCTCAAACACAGACATACCCACCATCCAACACACACATACCCACCGTCCAAAAAACATATACCCATTTCGTAATACAAATACCAACATAGATATCATGTGTCAGTTATATGATACTTTAATGCAACATATGGAACAGAAGTTTCGTTTCCATATGATGTTGCAAGAGATACATGTATCATTTGATTTATTCAAATTATTCAGTAATTATCTTTTCAACAAATTTCCACATGAAAGACTTCATGTCAAGTTTTGTATACAACTGCTTGGGGTACATAAAAGAGCAATGGTTCTACCAGTTTTAGGAAAATTAGGAAGATTCCATACTAGCATGAAAATGATATGTCAAGGAACTACTGGCTACTGGATACATATATAAAAGCTTCGTCAAAATTCACTTGTATACACAACCTATAAATGCATTCATCGTAAAACAAACGAAAATTTTCATTGGCTAATTTTCATAAGAAATGTATTAATTAGTGCTGGAATAGATCATGTATGGAAAAATCAGTTCACTTTTCGATTCAAGTATGCTGTCCCATATTCATGCTGAAAATGAAAATATAAGTAAAATTTTGGAAACTGAAACAAAACGGTTCATCTAAATTAGAATTTTACAAGAACACTGTGACAAATTATAAAATTAAACCATATTCAAAACATACACTGACTCAGTGACTATGTCACAAATCAGCACCCCAGACTGAACAGGGAAAAAGGTATAAAAATTGACTGAAAAAACAAAGACTGTGTGATATCAGTAAGAGTTTAGATGTGATGTAGTTATATGAATTGATCGATCTGCATGCTTTGAAACCACCTTGAAAATGAACTGAAACTGAACACATACTTTGTTCATTTTCGTCACAGCTAATTATAACAACTTGACTTCACCTGAAAATGTGTTAATCCGTTTGTTTCAGTGTCCCATTCATCACAGTGTGAAGAAGACAACTGTCCCTGTATGTCTGAGTGGGTCAGCACATTTGACCTGTTGTTGTCCATGTGTTAAAAAAAAAACCCCAAAAAAACCCTCCCCCGCCCCCTTCCTCCTCACCACAACGAGGTCATTACTGGCTTTGTGCCAGGAAGCCGAGACTGCAGACATCCTTTTCATTCCTGTCAAATGCTAACACGGATTTTCAGGAAATGACACGCATCTCAAATCGACACTGGCAGCAATTTCAGCTCTCATTCTCAAAAACGATTTGAGACAAGCTCAGAGGATGCAAACCAAAACAAAAGCAGAACCCAAAAGCATACGACTCATGAAAAAAAAAAGAAAAAAAGCGTCTAATGACAATATTTACCTGTCAAACCAAAATGTCCACGGTGTTTTTAGAGGGATACCAATATCAAACGCTATGATTTTATCTATAACCTTGTTAAGATCTGGGCTGTCTGGACGTTCGTTTTCTCCTTCCATCGCATCAGCTGCAGCTGATTCTGCCATGTTGGACCGGATGACCTTGTCACATGACAACTCCAAGAGTGGTGATTGGATCGCGAGAGGAGGGGGAGCTCATTTCTTCTCCAAGTCAAAGTTCAATGCTCTAAAAATGGAGCTTACCGACCCTGACCGAGGCCGTAGGCAATCTCAGAATGATACATGCGATGGGAAACTTGAAAAACATTATTTCATTATTTCGTTTTTTATTATTATTCTTTCTTTATTTCATCAACAAAAACAAAAGAAAAACATTAATCAGGTTCTCTGTCTGTTTGCCTGCCTATCTCCCTCTCTCTCACGTCACTTACACACACAGACACACACACGTGCAGACACACACGTGCATGCACGTTCAATTGGTTTGCACTTCTCCATCCAGACAGTAAGACATACAGAGACACAGACACGGCACACACACACACACACACACACACACACACACACACACACACACACACACACACACACACACACGTACTGGGCACGCACGCATTCATGCACGTTCAACTTGTTTGCATTTCTCCATCCAGACAGTGACACTGACACACACACACACACACACACCTGACTGACACACTGACACACACACACACACGCACTCACAGCACACTGACACATGACACACACACACACACTGACACTCAGCTGGTGACACACACACGCGCGCAAATCGCCACACACACCGTACACGGACTGGGAGGCTTATGGTCACTGATGCACACACGCGCTAACTTGACACACACAAATACTTCCGAAGCTTTTAATTCAAGTTCTACCTGAGCACACATTTGATGAGCCTGAGAGAGAGAGCGGAGAGAGAGAGGCTGTGTAAAAACACATGATAACATTAAATATTCTTACAATGAACACAAAAAGCATCACTGAGCGGAAATAGGCATGCACAACGGGGATATACACAGATACAGACGGACATATTGACAGGCACGGCAGACGCGGGCGCGCGCGCGCACACACACACACACACACACACACACTCGCTCTCTCTCTCTCTCTCTCTCTCTCTCTCTCTCTCTTTCACACACACACACACATACACATAACGTCGACCCATTGTCTGCGCAAACCGAATCAAATAATGATTGCCCCCTTCCTGTCAACCTGTATCATGTGACTAAGAGTTTGTCACATGCATCTATTCTTCCAACATGGCAGGCAGTATGTTGTCACTCCTTGTGCTGTTTGTAATTTCTCTCCTCTTTCCCGGCGTCGAAGCTTTTGATGCTGGGGATGCCATTGCCCTGGTTCTTGGACTCGTCATTGGCATACTGGGCATATGTGCTTGCATTGGGGTGTATGCCCGCAGGAGAGCGAACGTGTAACTGAGAGATGGTGGACGACTCGAGAATTCACATTGTGACTATGGGCGGCTTTTCAATATTTTCATTTCATTTAAAGTTGTTTATCAGTTGATCTTATCAAAGTCATTCCTCAGTCGAACTGTTTCTTCAAAAGAAAACATGATTAGCTGATTCACGGGACGCCATTTATTTTTTCTTTTGATACAGTTTGAAACTACTTCATGGTTTATTACTTGATGTCTTCAGTCCAAACGGGAAGACGCCCCATTACCAGTGACCCGAGGCCTGTTATCAGAGGTGATAGCTCTCCTTTTATTTTTACGTATCCAGTGACCTGTGCTCCTCTCATGATGTCCAGTCATCATTGTCACAAGGTGTGCTGTACTGTCAACCCTGGGTGAGCAGCAAAGAAATCCAGAATGTAACTTCAGACAACAGTGACATTGTTTACAACGGCAACAGGTCACACCGATCTGTGTGCACAGCAGCATGGAAACAGGCGCATTGTCATCATTTAATCAACTAACATGTCGGGATTCAGAAATATGAAACAGGAGATCAGCAACATTTTCATCTTTCCAAAAGCTGTGATCAACAGGACATTGAACTATTTGAACAGAAGATCAGCAAATCATGCCATCGTTCCAACAACAGAGATCGAAATTGAAGAGAAATAATGAACAGGAAACCAACAATTCTGCTATAAATTTTCCCGTAGCAGGGACCAACAAACAATTCAGGACACTGAAATTGTTCCTCAACTTAAGTTTTAAAGACCTGTGGCTCCAAAATCAATGGACCATTGTGGTAGGCAACTAGAAAGTGGTATCTGGAAATGAAAACAAAACAACAATTGAACAGTGTTTTAACAAGTTGAGGACAGAGTGATATAATATGAAAGTTTATGTTCCAGTTTAAAAGTTCTTTCAAGCAAAAATTTCAAACTGGTGAAGAAGATTCTTACCTTGCAAATAAGTTTCGTTTTTACGTCTGCAGATTGCATTTGTTTGGGAGTGGCTGTGGTCCCCACTAAAATATGTTCATGGATACATGCACTTTGTATGCATACATACATGCATAAACCAACCTACCTGGTATTAATGCATACATACCTGATACTCAGTGATTGAACTGATTCATTCACACAAACACACATGCTGGCGTGTGCACATGCATGTGTGCACACACACACATACTCATACACATGACATAGGGTTTCCAAAAAGAAGAAAATGTTTGCAAAAGAGTAACACTTGACACTGTTAATGTTGAACAATGTTGTCAGTGACATTGTGTAATTATTGGCATGTATATATATGAAAATTATCACATTGCCTAATGTTATTTTGGTAGTGATCTTGATAAGGTCAGCCTACTGGCCGTCAATGATACTTTGATACTCTAATAATGAATGGTATCTCAAAATTTTAAGTATTTGATTCAACCAGTAAATTAAAAAGAACAAAAATCTTATAAAAAAAATAATTTATGTGGCATACTTATGTGTTCCTTTTTATAAAGTCAGTTTTTTCAGTTTCAGTGAAAGAATGTGATTTTTTTTTTTTTTTTTTTTTTGCATTAATTTAATGTACCTAGATTAATTTTGTAGTCTGCAGCTTTGAGAGTGATTAATACTGATTTTTTTCTATTTTGTTTTCATCAGGAGTGACCCGAGTTGTGAAGTAAGACAAGCATGAACTGATGAAGTATATTTTGGTGATTTAGTGTCATTGATTTATTTCAAATTTTGTGACTGCAGAAGAGCTCTTTAAACTTTTGATTGTTAGCGTTTCCTTTAATTTCCTCTTGGTGTCATACTCATAGTCTTATTGATTTTCTTCTCTTCCTTGATTTTTGTTTTGTTGACAGTTGAATGGAGCAAAGTTTTGGTGATGGTGAATATGGGACAAAAGCGATCAATAAGCATCATTGTCAAAGGTGTTAAAACTAAAGTAAAACAGAAAAAACTATGAACATTCTTTTGTATTGATACACATTAATCATCATTGCCAAAGGGGTTGAAATAAAACATAGGAAATTCTCCATACAGTTTGATGTATCAATTTTTACCAGCACTTCAGTTTTAGTTTCAAGGAGGTATCAGAGTGTGCGGACATATATGATAAAATATATATGCTACACCATGTTTTGCTTGAAAAAAATGTTTTTAAAGGCAGCAGATGCCTGAGCTTTGTAAAATTACTTAAAACCCAATACATTAATCAGGTCTTGAGGCCTATCCCAGGTTTGTCCAAATCATTGATAATTAATTAATTATAACAGTATGAATGGAAATACTCAAATAGTATAAAATAACATAGAAAAAATAGTCCTTTTTTTTCTATCTCCTTTGCACCTTTTTTTTCTTGAAAGTTTTTTATTTGGTTGATTGCAGTTTGCTGTTCAGATTTCATCTTAATTAATGTTTATTGTTTTACAAATAGGAATTAGTGTTTCTCATATCATTGCATTGTCATCTGTTATTTATAACTAAATCATGCTTTTTGGTGATAATTATCGATGATTGATGATCATTACTGTTGTGTACAAGACTACTTGTACTATTGGTGGTGTTCATTCTGATTGACCATGTCCAAAGTGGGTTTGTGCGGACTGTCCATTACTCCATAGTAGATCAGTGTGGACTGTCAGTTGGTGTTCAGAAGTAGGGCGTACCACAACCAACTGGCTTTTTTTTTGTGTGTTCTGTTTCAATGTTTACAAGAAGTTGCCAGTGCTTGAAAAGTGTCATCATAATCAGACAGTTCCCTCCCCTCAGCCCCCACCCCCCACCCCCCACTTCCACACACCTCAGCAACTCACAGCTACACAGTGTGCGTGAGGTTAGCTGGATGTCAGTACAATAAATTGTCATAGAGTTCAGCCTGGTTCTAGTGTGCCGGTGGTTAGCACAGCATCAATTACAGCAAATTGTCATGGAGTTCAACATGACTGTAATGTGCCAGTGGTTAGCTGTGCAGTCAAAACAACAAATTGTCAAAGAGTTCAACACTTCTGAACAAATATTTAGTTGTTTTTTTTTGTTTTTTTTTCAAGGCCTGACTAAGCGCGTTGGGTTACGCTGCTGGTCAGGCATCTGCTTGGCAGATGTGGTGTAGCGTATATGGATTTGTCCGAACGCAGTGACGCCTCCTTGAGCTACTGAAACTGAAACTGAAACTGTCATGTGACACTGGTAGCATGGCTGTGGGGTGCCTTTATTTAGCTGGGCATCGGTGATGATTTATTCAAAGTTTTATGTCAATCAAAGGACAAATTCTGTCATAAAGTTAACTATTCTGAGCATGTAATAATTGTCATGTGACATTGGTATCGTGGCTGTAGGTTGCCTGCGGGTAGAGGGGCATCAATGATCATTTAAGCGTCAGTCAGTACAAGAAATTGTCATGCAGTTCAACAATTTTGAACTTGTTATAGTTGTCATAACTGGAGTACCCCAGAGAGCAGGGGAAGATGTATATTTTTATACATTCAGTTAGTGGTTTTGGTTTCATATACTGCACGGTGTACCATGTCAAACTGATGCAAACTAGTGGGTCACTTGTGTACATGTATACATGTGTGAGTGACAGGCCGTTGTTTTTCATACTTTTGCCTATGCTCGTGTTATTGAAATCATTAGAATGAATCAGTGATTGTCACATGTTTTTTTTTCTTTGCCTGTGCTTGTGTTATTGAAATCGTAACAATGAATTAATGGTTGTATTTGTTTTATATTATGTATTAGAGTAGACCACTCCTTTATCTGTAGCTGTGAGGTATGCCCTTAATGCACACACAGTGAAACACACAAAACAGAAATTATTAATATTATATATATATATGCAGTTGTAAGAGCTCGTGGAGTTAACTGCAGTCATGTTTCTATAAAGATTTCTCCAGGTGGGCAGTCTATGTCCATATCCTGTATGAATATCCTGTAATGCGTTGTACAGTTGTTATATTCTGTTGAGTTAACTGCAGTCCTGTTCTGTACTTCTCGCATGTGGACAACCTATACATGTCCACATCCTTTGTTTAAATATCCTGTATACAGTTGTTATATTCTGTTGAGCTAACTGCAGTCCAGTGCAAAACTGCAGTCTCCAATGTAGATGATTCTTCAGTGCTGACAGGGGAAAGCTGAGCAGCCTTGTACGAACAGGAGTTAGCTCAGTATTGTGTCGCCCTCTTATCTTCAGATTCTTGCCAAAATTAAAGAAATTCTGTTGCTGACACCTGTTTAATTAACACCCTCTTCCCTTCAGCTGCCTGGAAAGACACTGAGGCGGTGTTGATAGAATGAGGGAGATTTGCCATAGTATGTTTGTTTGATTGCTGGAATTTATTTATAATTTATTTATTATATTTGATACAGTCGCAACATGCATTGAATTTGAAGTTTCAGTGGGACTTGGATTTCATTCTTTAGTTGGCATTTTTTCAGTTCTTTCTTTATTCTTTAGTTGATTGGTTTATTTTTGGCTTTTTTTCCATCTCTTAGATAAGTTGTGAGCAAGGTCTCTTGTTGCTTCTTGAATTGTGACAAGTTTGGCGATAGATTAATGTGTGTTTACTCAGCCATAACTAATAAATAGTGCATATTTAAGTCTGTGTGTATTGACTGTTGGCTTGTTGGTTGAAGAGCTGCCCCTTTGCTGTTTTGTTGACCTTGATGTGATCAAGCTATTGGTGGGAAAGAGATGGGTCCAGTACAATATTACATGAATGGATTGGATGAAATACACTTTATTTTTGTGGCCACTCCGTCTGAAATTTCTTGCTTGTATGGATGTGTGAGTTGATGGTTTAAAAAATTTTTTTTTTTATATATACATATGTATACATGTATGACTGGTGTATTGTACTTGCAGTACTGGTGTATTATTCGATTTATTGAGACATGACTTGTACTGGTTGTAGTCACTAGTTGTATTATTGAGCTTGACTGTTGCATTGATTAATTTTCTGTCCGAATCCCACTTCCCCCCCCCACCCCCCCTCTTCACACACACTCTTCCAATGTTTCTTTTTCTCCAATCACTGACACTTGCCCTCTCCATATTACATTTTGTACTCTTATCTTTTCCACATTGTTCTCTCTTTCCCTTCCTCAATTACCCCCCCCCCCTCTCCACTCCCCACCCCCACCACCTCAACCGCCCCCTTTTCAGTTGAATGTTTCTTCCCCTGCCATTGATTTTCACAAGTGATGATTTCTAATTAATGATAATCATCATTATTATAGAAATAATAATAATAGAAATAATAATATTTATTTTCAGTCTAATATCATCATCTTAGATGAACAAACTATAAATGAATAAATGACAGATTGTATTGTGTGTAATCGTTGTATTGTCTCTTCTTCAGTAGTTGTATTGTGTTGTATTATGTGTCTGTTGTTAAATATTTGTAGACTTCACAAGTTGTATTTTTGTGTATGACTGTTGTGTTACTGTGAAGCTGACTGTTTTAACTTGTGTATTGTAGTCACTAGTTGTGTTATTGTGTATGACTTGTATTATTGTATGACTTGAATAGTTGTGTGTGACTGTTGTAAAATGTTTATATTGTAGTGACCAATTGATTTACTGTGCATTCAAACTCATGGCTTTTGTGTTATTTTGTAGAACTGTTGTATTTTGTATGATTGTTGTATTGCATTAGACCATCAGTATCACTCATTTGTCACAACAGATTTCTCTGTGTGAAAGTTGGGCTGCTCTCCCCAGGAAGAATGCATCGCTGCAGTGCACAGCAACCATTTTATCCACCTTTATTCTGCCTGCAAGTGTATTGGTTTTTCCTATCAAAGTGGATTTTTCTACAGAATTTCGACAGGGACAGCCCTTTTATTACTGTGGGTTTTTTTTATGCATGTTAAATGCATACCACACACAGGACCAGAGTTTTATCATTTCATCTGAATGACTAGTGTCCAGACCACCTGTCGATCATGTCAGTTTCTAATGGATGGGAAGAAAATGCAGTCAAGTGTGGGATTCAGTCATATTCACTCAGGATTCTGTCCCATTCTAGGTGGATGTGTCACCTCTAAGGCACCACACCACTTGTGGGACTTCACAGTTGTGTTATTTTGTACGACTTGTATTTGTCATACTCGTTATTGTATATGACTTGTTGCTGACTTATAGTTTATTACTTGTAGTGGTCTTTTCGTGTATGACCTTTGTATTGTATCTGTCTTATTGTGCATGATGGTGGCATTTTAGTTGCCTGTTTATGCACTTTTTTGTATTGATTTTGTCTTGTGTGTGATTGTTGCATTTGTAGTTGTCTTATTGTGCAGACGTGGTGTAGCATATATGGATTTGTCCAAATGCAGTGATGCCTCCATGAGGAAGTGAAACGGTTTTTGCACAGAATGTTAGCAGGGTCAACTCTTCTTGCTGTGGGTTCTTTTGTATGTGGTACATGAAAGCTGCCTGGGGCATCTGGGTTTATTGTGTTACTAACACAATAATGCAGAAGTGGTTTACTCATGCTCCTTATGATTATGATATTATAATGCCACCACTCGCTTTCGCCTTACCCTAGATACCATTACTGTAATAGTTGACACAATTGATGCTGTTGCTATGTTACAACTGGTCCAGGTTATTTATTATTAATGTCATCTTAAATCATCATGATTACTACAATTATTAATGTGTAAACATTGATTGATTGAATGATTGGACAAATTTTCCTCTTTTTGTTGTTGTTGTTGTTTGTCTTTTTGTTGTTGTTGTTGTTACAGATTTGTTTTGCTTTGTTTAGTCTGTTTTGTTTTGTTTTATCTCGCTCTCTGTAATGGAAGATGCTACTGTTCGTTTTATGTTTGTTTCATACTATTCTCTGTATTGTATACATGTTTTTTGGAAAAAAATTTAAAAAGTTAAAAAAAAAAAGAAAAGTTTTTAACACTGAGGCCTCAATGAACAATGGTTAGTGTGAAAAACTTTATGGACTGACCCATTGTGTAAACATTTGAACCCATCGAAACTGAAATTATATATCACATAAGATGTTTTGCTCTCAGCCAGTTCCTGTCCAAAGCTGGATGATGTGTTGGACACAAAGGAAGCTTGGTACCACACAGTGGAGTGATGACCTAGAGGTAACCTGTCCACCTAGGAAGCGAGAGAATCTAAGCACACTAGTCCGAATCACACCATTGTCGCCAATATTTTCTCTCCCTCCACTAGACCTTGAGTGGTGGTCTGGACGTCACAATAAACCGAGGTCCCTTGTGCAGTATGCACTTAGCACATGTAAAAGAACCCACAGCAACAAAAGGGTTGTCACTGGCAAAATTCTGTAGAAAAATCCACTTCAATAGGAAAACAAATAAAACTGCAGGCAGAAAAGAAAAAGAAAGGGTGGCACTCTCAGTGTAGCGACACACTTTCCCTGGGGAGAGCAGCCCAAATTTCACACAGAGAAGTCTGTTGTGACAAAAATGAGTAATACAAGTCTTATCCTTTTTACAGGTGCATACTTGAGAGTGTTGTTCTGATATCCACTTTACAGGTATATCTTTGTGAGTGTTGTTCATATCCACTTTAAAAGATGCATTTTGTAGAGCGTTCAGATTTTATGCTGCTGGATTTTTATGTTTCTGATTTGGCTGAAATCTGTTGTATCATGAAGACAACTGCTAAACGCAGCCTTTCACAACCATTCTGCTCTTTGGATTCTTCCAGCCATTCATGCTTGTGATCGCTTTGTGTTACGATCAGGGTGTCTGTTTCAGTTTCAGTTTCTTAAGGAGCCATCACTGTATTCCGACAAATCTGAATATGCGCTACACCATATCTGCTAGGCAGATGCCTGACCAGCAGCAAAAACCAACGTTCTAGTCAGGCCTTGGGTGCATGCATGTATATTTATGTACCGATCAAAGTGGATTCCTTCTACAGAATTTTGCCAGAGAACAACATTTACATTGCCATGGGTTCTTTTCCAGTGCATGCAGCACATGAAACCTAAGATTATTTTTTCATCCAAATGGCTATATGATCCGTTTAATTTTCCAGTCAAACTTGGGAGACAGGGCGAGAGCAGGATTCAAACCCAGACACTCAAAGACACTGTATTGGCAGATAAACATCTTAACCATTCTGCCACCTTTCTCCACAAAGGTCACTTTGTATCAAGGTCAGGATGTCGCTTAGTGCTTTGGTCAGGGTGTTGACAAACTTAGTGTGTCGTCACTGCAGGGGAAATGCTCTCTCCCTTACTGGCAGTGTCACAAAGCATCTGTCATCAGTTTGAGTTGTTGAGAGAAAGGCATCTATATTATGGAAAAGACAGGAAAGCACTACCTTTGAGACACACTCACACATACACACATGCGCGCGCGCACACACACACACTCACACACACACAGAGGAAAAAGCACAGTTGGTTTTCTCCAGTGTATTTGATACCAGATGCACGTAAAAAGCATGCTACACAGGGAAGATGTTAACAGATCTCTGCACAGCCTGTCAGCCAGATAAAAAAACACAGAACTGACTCACCACAGACATAGTGTCCATCAGATGTCCCTAGGAGTCCTGACTACAGACACAGTGCACGTCTGTCCCCTCACCGAAGAACCCAGTACTGAGCCTTGGGCTCGTCCCGTGCGACCCACCAGAAAGAACAGACACGTTCCCCCACCAGACAGGAGTCCCACGTTCCCCCACCTGACAGAACAGTGGGACACGTTCCCCCACCTATCAGAACAGTGGGACACGTTCCCCCACCAGACGGGAGTCCCACGTTCCCCCACCAGACAGTGGGACACGTTCCCCCACCAGACAGGAGAACAATGGGACACGTTCCCCCACCTATCAGGAGAACAATGGGACACGTTCCCCCACCTATCAGGAGAACAGTGGGACACGTTCCCCCACCAGACAGGAGAACAGTGGGACACGTTCCCCCACCAGACAGGAGAACAATGGGACATGTTTCCCCATCACAGAGGAGCGGAGTGGTGACTGGCCGCTGATCCCAATGTCTGATGCAGAAGTGGCAACAGACATGCCTACAAAGCAAAAGGCAGAAAGAGAGAGAAGGAAGCACCAGAGAGGTCTGGCATCACGGGCTGACAGGTTGAAAGAGAAGCCAGAACAGATGCGCGGGGTCAATAAGTGACAATCCAGTAGAGCTGATGACAACTTTTTGCAGCACCACCAAAAGCAGCAAAGGATGGTATGTAGAGATCAAGAAAAAGAAAAAAAAGCGGTGACGGTCTAGAGTTGAAGCTGCATGCATTCCACCCCCACCCCCACTTGACCCAGTCAGTCTCGTGTCAGGTAGAAAGAGCAGTGGCACCTGGATGCCCTGTTTACAACCTGTTCGGACAGTCCACCCTGTCACCAGCAATGGCCCCCACATTCCATGGGTCACCAATTCCAAATCAACATCACCAACAATACCACATCATGGCTCACCAACAATACCACATCAGCATGGGTCGCCAACAAATACCACATGAATGTGGGTCACCATTCACCCGATCAACAGTCCCCGTGTTCCATGGGTCACCCAATTCCACATCAACAGGGCTCACCATCAAATGCATCATGGGTCACCATCAATTTCACATCAACAGTCCCCGTGTTCCATAACCTCAGGTCCACAACCTGCCAGCGTCCTCCCCAAGGTCACAGGTCACACCGCCGGGGTCACATCAGGGGCACATAACTAGTCTGGCAACAGCTGTTCAAAGGGGGGAAACCAGTGACCGTTTCAAGGGTAGCAATCAGCTGTCTTGACATTACAGGGGCATCACTCCATGACCATTCCAAGACTACATTCCATGACCCAGAAACAGGACCAGATCAGCGATCCATGGCAACTGAAGGGAAGCAACCTGTCACCCTCTCCAAGGGCAGCAATCACTTTCATGGGGTACATTGAGGGCGAAGAGATGAGAAAAAGAGGGATCTTGAGGGCTGGATTTAAGGTTGCAGTACTAACTGTCACAGTTGACTTGTAAAGTCTGGAAGATAGTGGTTACCGGTAATTGACTGACTGACCAAAGGACTATGACAAGAAAGACTGACCCAAGTATTAGTCACATATGTTAAGTCTGTGTCACTCAGTGCAATCTACTGGTCATCAGCTGAAACGCTGATCAGTAAGGTCACACTGACATATATTCATCACTCTGTTCTTGTGTCTCCATACCACACTGAGACATCAATGTTATTCTAGGCGTTTCCATGGCATACAATGTCACTTGTTCTGGATGTTTCCATGACACTATGACATCACTGTTATTCTAGGTGTTTCCATGGCATACAATGACATCACTGTTGTTCTAGGTGTTTCCATGGCATACAATGACATCACTGGATATTTCCAGGACACACTATGACAGTGTTATTCTAGGTGTTTCATGACATACAATGACATCACTTATTCAGGATGTTTCCATGACACACAGTGAAGTCACTCATGTCCATGTCATTTCACAAAACTGAACAGATATAAGAGTATTGTAGAATAGCTTTGTCAGATAGTTTTGTTCAAAGTGCAGAAACCTTTTTTTTTTTTTTTAAGCTATTTTACCTTCATCACGTCTTGTGCTACACAAAACTGAAGCAGTATTTAAGTGAGAAAAGACAGCAACAACAAAAGGAAGACAGAAAGTAAGTCATGAAAAACAGTATCACAGAAGCATTAGTTTGCACCTGATAATGTAAGTGACAAATTGGGGTGAAAAAGCATGCACTGGTATATCGTAAAAAAAAAAAAAAAGAAAACTGCAGCAAGAATGCACCTTTGACCCAAGTCCCTGTCCCAACAGTTAAATTCTACTATCTGTTCAATGTACTATCTTTTTTTTTTAAGATATAAAGCAATACATTTCCTGATCAATGTTTACTATACATCACAGAGTTTTTTTCTCCTAATGAGAGATCACAAAAGCCTTGCACGAATAAATAATTCCTTCATTACTTCTGTAGATGTACATTTATTTACGAATAATATGACCAAAGCATTTTCCCGAACCAAATGCAAAGCAGGAAAAAAAAAAAAGTAATAAAGGAAGATATAAATATGTCGATACAAAATTACAGGCTGTTTGAATACAGTTGTGCTATGATGCACCACCATGTTTATACAATAGGCAGCAGGCTTACAAGAAAAGTTACAATCACAAAATGGGGGAATCAGGAAAACCCTCATACGCTCGTGCAAAATCAAACACAGACACTGCACAAACCAACGTGAGCAAGCCGAAAAGGTTGGGGAGATAGAAATTTAGGCAGAGAAGATGGATTCCTTCACTTTTCTTCTTGCTGTCTAGTTGACCCCAGCTCACCTTGCGTATTGGTTTGACGTCAGTGTCTTCGAGTGCAGTGCTTCACACACTGCAGTGAGTCGTTCATTTTCCTTGCCACACTGCAGTGCATCGTTTATATTTCTTTTTCATTTTCTACCACAGTCTTCGTGTGGTGTGTCAATAATTTAATTGCACTTGACAAAAAACATTTCTACAAAAAAAGACAGGAATAAACTAGTATCGTTATTAGAGAAAGGCGAAAACCAAATTCTACCGGAAACTTCTTCTTCTTCCCCCCCCCCCAATCTTCTTCTTGGCGAAGGCAGGGCGGCCCCTAGAGGATGGTGCAGCACACCATGCCTTCAGGGTTGTGGTCGTGCAGCAGACTCTGTTTCTCCCGCCCACTGGTGTCCGGGGGCAGCGTGCCTGGGGCTGGTGGGGGCTGTGTATCCACCACCTCCGCCCCCTCTTCCCCCTCCTCCCCGCCCTCTCCCTGCGCGGGGGTCAGGTTGGGGCCCTCTCCCTCAGCTAGGGCTGTGGCACCGCTCTGTTTACTGTACAGCACGGCGCCACCCCCTTCCTCCTCTCCGGGCTTCACGTCCATCTGGAGCTCGCTGGCGTTGGTCTGAAACATGGCGGCAGTCACTGGGTTGATTTAAATGACTCACAGTGTGACAGAACATGATGACAGTCACTGAATTATCTTAAGTGTGTCTGACACAGTCAATAATGGAACATGAAGAAATTCACTGAATTATTTTAAACTGACTCACAGTGTGACTGAACACGATGGCAGTCACTGAATTATTTTTAACGATGTCGTCATCGAGTTATCTCATTCATGTCTGTCTCACAGTGCTATGAAACATGATGGCAGTCACTGAATTATTTTTAACGATGTCGTCATCGAGTTATCTCATTCATGTCTGTCTCACAGTGCAATGAAACATGGTGGCAGTCAATGAATTATTTTTAACTATGTCGTCATCGAGTTATCTCATCCATGTCTGTCTCACAGTGCTATGAAACACGATGGCAGTCACTGAATTATTTTAAACTGACTCACAGTGTGACTGAACACGATGGCAGTCACTGAATTATTTTTAACGATGTCGTCATCGAGTTATCTCATTCATGTCTGTCTCACAGTGCTATGAAACATGGTGGCAGTCAATGAATTATTTTTAACTATGTCGTCATCGAGTTATCTCATTCATGTCTGTCTCACAGTGTTGTGAAACATGGTGGCAGTCACTGAATTACTTAAAACTGACTCATGGTGTAAAGGAACATGACGACAGTCACTGAATTCTTTTAACTCTATGTCTGACTCCCAGAGAAATGAAACATGACAGCAGTCACTGAATTCTTTTAACTCTATGTCTGACTCCTAGAGAAATGAAACATGATGGCAGTCACTGAATTCTTTTAACTCTATGTCTGACTCCCAGAGAAATGAAACATGACAGCAGTCACTGAATTCTTTTAACTCTATGTCTGACTCACAGTGTAATGAAACATGATGGCATGTCTGACTCACAGTGTAATGAAACATGATGACAGCCAGTGAATAATTTAAACTTGTGTCTGCATCTAACTCACAGTGTCATGAAACATGATGGCAGTCAGTGATTTTTTTGGATTTTTTAAGCAACAATGTCGTCTTTGAGTTATTTAAGCAATGTTTGAGACACAATGTAATAAAACATGAAGACAGAGTGAATTATTCAAACAATGTCGTCACTGAATTATTCAAATAATATCTGACTCGCAGTGTATGAAACATGACGGCAGTCACTGAATTATTTCAAACAATGTCGTCACTGAATTATTCAATGTCTGATTCACAGTGTAATGGAACATGATGGCAGACACTGAATTATTTTCAATCATGTATGACTCACAGTGTAATAAAACATGATGGTAGTTACTGATTTAAACCCGATCTGACTCAAATGGAGTTTATTGTAAAAAACAACAACAACAAAAACCAACTTTGTGTTGTAAAACAAGACTCATTTCTTTGGTAAGAAGTATCCAGTCGGTTTCAGGCCATAGGTGTGTCTTCAGGGACTGCGTTAATTGGAAATGACAGTCACGCCTGAGAGACGTTATAAGTATTTACTTCTCTCAGGTCTTGTCTTTACCTCCGCTGTCATTTCCATTGAACACAGTCCCTGAACTGAAGACACGCCCGTGGTCTGAAATGGTGGACGCTTCTTATGATGAGTGAGTCTTGTTTTACAACACAAAGTTGGTTTGTTGTTTTTTTTGTTGCTTTTGTAATTATTGTTCTCCTTTTTTGTAATTTTTACAGACACAGCAGTCATCTTTTATTTTCTCGTAATATCTTTTTTTTGTCTGACTCACAAATGAAACATGACTGCCAGTCAGTGAATCATGCTGTCCAGTGTGTGGCTCAACACAGGTGCGGTATGCTATCCAGTGTGTGATTTAACAGACAAAACAAAAGGGGACAGGTTTTTAAAGGGGAAAGACAAAAAACAGAGAGGTAAAGAAGAGTGATAAAACAAAAGGACAGGCAAAGAAGGAGGCAAAGCAAAGTACTGGCAAAGGAGAAAGCTAAAACAAAGTGGGACCACGTTAAGGAGAATGACAAAACAAAGGAGGCAGGTACAGGAGAAAAATGGAACAAAGGCCATGTCAAGGGGAAACACGAAACAAAGGGGGCAGGTAAAAGAGAAAGACAAAGCAAGTCAACCGACCGTGTCCAACCCACCCTGCACGATCACTAACCTTGTATCCCGGAACAGACCACCCCGTATTCCTGTAATGCACCCAACCTTAACCCCTATGTAACCCAACATGCTGTACAAATCACTGTGTACAACCACCCACCCAGTACATTTCACCCTGTACAACCCACTATATATACCCTGTACATCTGACCACCCAGTACATTTCACCCTGTACAACCCACTATATATACCTTGTACAACACATCACCCAGTACATTTCACCCTGTACATCTGACCACCCAGTACATTTCACCCTGTACAGCCCACTATATATACCCTGTACAACACATCACCCAGTACATTTCACTCTGTACAACCCACGATATATACCCTGTACAACTGACCACAGTACATTTCACCCTGTACAACTGACCACAGTACATTTCACCCTGTACAACTGACCACCCAGTACATTTCACCCTGTACAGCCCACTATATATACCCTGTACAACTGACCACCCAGTACATTTCACCCTGTAAAACCCACTATATATACCCTGCACAACTGACCACCCAGTACATTTCACCCTGTACAGCCCACTATATATACCCTGTACAACACACCACCCAGTACATTTCACTCTGTACAACCCACTATATATACCCTGTACAACTGACCACCCAGTACATTTCACCCTGTACAACTGACCACCCAGTACATTTCACCCTGTACAACTGACCACCCAGTACATTTCACCCTGTACAGCCCACTATATATACCCTGTACAACACACCACCCAGTACATTTCACTCTGTACAACCCACTATATATACCCTGTACAACTGACCACCCAGTACATTTCACCCTGTACAACTGACCACCCAGTACATTTCACCCTGTACAGCCCACTATATATACCCTGTACAACACACCACCCAGTACATTTCACTCTGTACAACCCACCATATATACCCTGTACAACTGACCACCCAGTACATTTCACCCTGTACAACCCACTATATATACCCTGTACAACACATCACCCAGTACATTTCACCCTGTACAACCCACTATATATACCCTGTACAACTGACCACCCAGTACATTTCACCCTGTACAACCCACTATATATACCCTGTACAACTGACCACCCAGTTCATTTCACCCTGTACAACCCACTATATATACCTTGTACAACTGACCACCCAGTACATTTCACCCTGTACAACCCACTATATATACCCTGTACAACTGACCACCCAGTTTATTTCACCCTGTACAACCCACTATATATACCCTGTACAACTGACCACCCAGTACATTTCACCCTGTACAACCCACTATATATACCCTGTACAACTGACCACCCAGTACATTTCACCCTGTACAACCCACTATATATACCCTGTACAACACATCACCCAGTACATTTCACCCTGTACAACTGACCACCCAGTACATTTCACCCTGTACAACCCACTATATATACCCTGTACAACTCAACACCTAGTACAATTCACCGTGTACCCCCTGTACAATTCACTGTGCACCCCTGTATAATTCACCCTGTACAACCCACCATGTGCCCCCTGCACAATTTATCGTGTAACCCGGAACAAGTCCATCACAGTTTGACTGAGGGCTTGGGGGGAGAGTCGTGCAGTTGGGCCCATTGATTTCACATGCAATGGCACACTGATTTCACATGCAATAGTAATCTGATTTGACATGCAAAGGAACACTGATTTTGCATGCAATGGCACACTGATTTGACATGCAATGGAACACCGGTTTTGCATGCAATGGCACACTGATTTGACATGCAATGGCACACTGATATTATATGCAATGGGCCCACTGATTTGACATGCAATGGAGCAACGATTTCATATGCAGTAGAAACACTGATTTCACATGCAATAGAAACACTGATTTCATGTGCAATAGAAACACTGATTTCACATGCAATGGGAACACTGATTTAATGTGCAATGGGAACAATGATTTCACATGCACTGAAACACCATAATCTTGCCAACTACTCTACATGACCCAAAATTCCACATGGAACGTGATCCTGCCAACTTCTCTCCATGACCCAGTAATTCCACATGCAACGTAATCCTGCCAACTACTCTCCATGCAGTGGACACACTGTATCAGCATGCCGCCAATGCAAGGGGAGAGTACCTGTTGACCACTGACGTCATTTTCCCCGCTCTCTACTTTATCCGTCAGCTTGTCTGCTCCTCCTGTTTTTGTGGCGTCATCAGGAGGAGTCATGACAATGACGTCACTAGCCAGGGGTGAGGCAGCCGTTGGCGTCTTTATGGAAACCACAGACAGAAAGAAAGAAGGGTGTGGGGAAGAGAAAGAGAGAGAGAGAGAGAGGGGTGGGGTGGGGGTGGGTGTGTGCCAATGAACTCATCAAACGATACGGAAACTGGTTCGACACTTGGCAAAACCTGAAGTTAATTAATCTTGTAGAAATATGAGATGGGTGCTGTTTGCTGGAGCAGGAAAACTGAAAAGAAAATGTCTCTCCCCGTCCACCCCACATCGTCCTGTGTTTCCATCCATGTTCCGCTCTGCTCAGCAGCACGCATCACCTTCTTTCCACAAATGTCTCCTAATGCAGTCTTCTCTTTTCCCTCCCTACTCAGTAGTTCAGTAGTTCTCCTATTCATCCCCCCCCCTGCCCCCCCAACCTCCCCTCCCACTCCAATCACTGGCTTTCCCCCACCCCCACCCCTACACTCCCCACTTCAATCACAAGTCTTCCCTTTCCACTCATCATCATCG
>NC_134900.1:36419299-36446799 GCF_041734735.1 Babylonia areolata
CTCTCTCACCCTCCCACGAACACTTAAGAGTTCGAACCTCCCACTCTCCAAATGACTTATGTACACATATACAGTTCATCTCTCCCCTTCTCTCCCTCTTCCTACACATACAGTTCATCTCTCTCTCTCTCTCTCTCTCTCTCTCTCATTATGACTCACATCTACAGTTCATCCACCCCCCTCTCTCTCTCACTATGACTCATACACATCTACAGTTCATCTCTCTCACCCTCCCACGAACACTTAGAGTTCGAACCTCCCACTCTCCAAATGACTTATGTACACATTTACAGTTTATTACTCCCCCTGTCTCCAACGGGAGTTGCCTCCAGTGCCTTTTTATTTATTTATTTTTTTTTTTTAATATTCTGTTTTTATTCATCATTTTAATCTATGTATGTGTCATATCTCATTTGATTTTTATTTCCCCTCAAGGGATGACTAAGTGCGTTGGTTTATGCTGCTCAGTAATCAGGAATCTGTTTTGCTGATGTGGCGTAACGTACCGGTACATGGATTTGCCCGAACGCAGTGACGCCTCCTTGAGAAACTGAACTGAACTGGACAGCTAAGTGGGATGTCCGCCTTGTTCCGAAATAACTTCAGAGTGCAGGTAAGAGGGGCCAGAAACACCGCCGGGGTGATCTAGATAAAGGGGGCCATTATGGAAAATGACACCGGGCCTACTCAAGCAGAACGTAAGAGGAGCGTGTGATCAGCGCGTGACGTCTGCCGTATTAATTGTCCCGTGCTCATCATGTGACGATGTAGATTAGCAGCTGTTTCTTTTCTGGGTCTTGATTCAGATACACACCCCCCCCCTTCCCCCCAAGCCCACCCCTTCATCCGCCCTCTCTCTTCACCGTTGTCACCGGGCATATTTCTGTGACCTAATTATACGCACATTGCTTTCCACGGTCGAACAGTCACATGCACCCCAAACGTTCCCAACAACAACACACACCTCCACCTTTGTCTGTTGTACAATAAACATGGCAGGACGACACACACACACACACACGCACACACACACACACGATAACAGCTTTCCGGATCTGGGGGTAGAGACATATTAATGAGCTATTCACTGTGTCATATTTCAGGTTCTTATCCTGATAATGCTCCTGTTTCCCCCCCTCTAAAGAACTCTGTCCATTCCTCACAATCTTAATACCCCCCACAACTACAGAAGTGTATCCAGTGTATACATGGACGCACTGAAGGCACCCAATAAAGGCACTAAGCGTGACGTCAGTGTACCTATCGACACGCTGAAGACACCAGGTCTGATATCAGTGTCGTCACTGACGCACTGAAGGCACCAGCTATGACGTCAGTGTCAACATTTACACACTGAAGGCACCAGCTGTGTTGTAAATGCCTACACCAACATTCGTTTTCTCTTTGCCCTGAGGGCTGGATGTAAAAAGGCACATGCACGTTTATATTCCACTTCCCTCATTAACAAAATTCGTACATTCGCTCAAACGCACGCGGAACAATTAGCGTAAAAACGTGTACAGCGAGGACACAACAGCTAGTGAACAGATGGAGCACACAAAGAGGTCATTGTGCAGCTTTTGAGTTTTTATGACTACTGCACCGGATCTGAAATTGTTGGGCTGAATGTGAAAGCAGCCCCCCGCCATCCCCCCCGCCCCCCACACGGAGCCAAACCGTGACGTGGATATACAGAGGAAAGGGGCCCCCGCGATGAATGCACCAGAAGCTCTGACTGACACTGAGTGACTGGTTTCTGCATAAAGCCCTCCCCTCATCCCCCCCCAACCCCCTACACAAAATAATAGCAAATGCTGGAAGCACTGAGAACTGGAAGTAAAGACGTCAATTTACTAACATCATCTGTTCAGAGCTTTTCATGCCACCTCGTCAGCAGTAATGTGGTCCACAAGAACAACACTTACGTTTCACTGTCAGTCTGTCAGCTACATTGCATTGACTGCATGGCCTTGGTTGGATTTGTAGCAATCGATACCCGTAATGCACAGCAGATTTAATGGGAACAATACAGTCACTGTTGTGTATCAATCCTCTTGTCAGATGATATGTCAGGGAGGCAAAATTATGTCATTCCTTACTTGTCAATGTTTTGTCAGGGAGACAAAATATGTCATTCCTTACTTGTCAATGTTTTGTCAGGGAGGCAAAATATGTCATTCCTTACTTGTCAATGTTTTGTCAGGGAGGCAAAATGTCATACCTCATTTGCCCAACTGTCCGCAGCAGTTGGATTGGTACTTCTTAGAGGTGGTGGTGGTGGTGGGGGAGGGGGTTAAGGGTGCGTTAACTGAATCCTGCGCTGTTGTCCAGCATCGAACACACAATTATGTACAAGGATGAAGACGCACAAACTAACAAGGGAATGCAAAGTTACGAACAGAAAACAAAAAGTGCGAGGATGGAGATGGGGATGGCTGTGGTGGTCGCAATGAACAATGCAAATCTAACAGGTATGAAGCAGAGGAGAAGCCATTCGCATCCACACCACTCTAAGCAGGAAGCCAGGGAGTAAGACATGTTGACATCATTCTAAAAGACACATCATCGTGTGTAGTGGAATGCATGAAGGACATCATTTCCCTGGGAGTGGTCATCAGACTGCGGCATGCATGCACCAGCCATCAACAAACGACCAAAGGGAATGACGGAAAAGGCAAAAAGTAGCAAGGTGTGGGGGTGTACAAAGCCCTAACCCAGCAAGGTGTGGGGGTGTACAAAGCCATAACCCAGCAAGGTGGTGTTGTGTACAAAACCTTAACCCAGCAGAGTGTTGTAAACAAAGCCCAAACCCAGCAAATTATGGTTTACGAAGCCTAAAAACCCACCAAGATGTTGAGTGTACGAAAGCCCTAACCCAGCAAAGTGTGGTGTACAAAGCCCAAATTCAGCAAGGTGAGTTGAACAAAGCCCTAACCCAGTAAGGTCTGATAGTGTACAAAACTGTAACCTAGATATGTGTGGTTAACCGAAGTCTAAACAAACAAGATAATGAGGGCACAAAGCCATAACCAAGCAAGATGGGGGGATGTTCAAAGCCCAAACCCAGCAAGGTGTGGTGTACAACGCCCTCAAGCCCTAACCCAGCATGCTGTGATGTACAAAGCAAAGTGAGGTGTACAAAGCCCTAACCCAGCAAGGTGTGTTGAACAAAGCCCTAACACAGCAAGGTGTGTTGAACAAAGCCCTAACCCAGCAAGGTGTGTAGTACAAAGCCCTAACCCAGCAAGGTGTGTAGTACAAAGCCCTAACCCAGCAAGGTGTGTTGAACAAAGCCCTAACCCAGCAAGGTGTGTAGTACAAAGCCCTAACCCAGCAAGGTGTGTAGTACAAAGCCCTAACCCAGCAAGGTGTGTTGAACAAAGCCCTAACCCAGCAAGGTGTGTTGCACAAAGCCCTAACCCAGCAAGGTGTGTAGTACAAAGCCCTAACCCAGCAAGGTGTGTTGAACAAAGCCCTAACCCAGCAAGGTGTGTAGTACAAAGCCCTAACCCAGCAAGGTGTGTTGAACAAAGCCCTAACCCAGCAAGGTGTGTAGTACAAAGCCCTAACCCAGCAAGGTGTGTAGTACAAAGCCCTAACCCAGCAAGGTGTGTTGAACAAAGCCCTAACCCAGCAAGGTGTGTAGTACAAAGCCCTAACCCAGCAAGGTGTGTTGAACAAAGCCCTAACCCAGCAAGGTGTGTAGTACAAAGCCCTAACCCAGCAAGGTGTGTAGTACAAAGCTCTAACCCAGCAAGGTGAGTTGTGCAAAGCCCTAACCCAGCAAGGTGAGTTGTGCAAAGCCCTAACCCAGCAAGCTGTGGTGTACAAATCTCGAACCCTGGAAGGTGTTGTGATGTACAAAGCCCAAACACAGCAAGGTGTGGTGTACAAAACCCTCAAGCCCTAACCCAGCATGCTGTGGTGTACAAAGCAATGTGAGGTGTACAAAACCCTAACCCAGGAAGGTGGGTTGAACGAAGCCCTTACCCAGAAAAGTGTTGTGGTGTACAATGCCCCAACCCAGCGAGGCGTAGTGTACAAAGCTCTAACCCAGCGATGTGTGGTGGTGCACTAACAGTGTGTACAAAGCTGCCTGCAACAGGAGTGGCCAGGCTGGGGGCAGAGAAGCAGGTTGGTGTGATGCTCCTCTCCACACCAGGTAGGTTCACCGCTGCTCTACATCCAATCTATTACCAACAAACACGGCGAGACAATGGACAAAAGCAGACACACTCCAACGGGGGGGAGGGGGGGGGGATGACTGAACAACGTGAATGCAGATGCATTCAGGGTGTGGAGAAAACAGGAAGAAACCAAGCAAGCCATCACTTAAACCCCAGCTAGCGTTGTCTGCACCAAGTCCCCGGACTTAAAAAGTCACTGACCACATGTTCCATCAGCCAAGAGTTGTCGAGGTGGTTTTGGCATGGTCACATGTTGCCCCACATATGTCCTGCCCTCAGTGGCCTCTCTGTACTCTGTCCCTGCAGCTCTCACTTGGAGGACGACTTCCTGGTTGCCAGTCACTGTCAGCTGGCTGTCCTCGGCACTTTGACAGGAGCGGCGTTCCGTGGGGAACGACAGAGCATAAGTGCTGGCCAGACTCAGGCCATCCGATGGCCATGACGTATCGCCAAAGGTCCCAACAGTCTGGGTGATGTGTGAAGGTGCAGTCAGCACACCTTGAAGACGTTCGCTGGAGACAATGTCTTTTCCCAACCATGAGGACCTTCCTTCTTCATCTTGCTCGGCACCTTCTGACGTCAGCAGCCGTTGGTGCGATTCTGTGACGTTCACCTTATGACCTGACTGAGTACGTGAATCAGCATCCAGCACGGACTGGGTACGTGAATCAGCATCCAGCACGGACTGAGTACGTGAATCAGCATCCAGCACGGACTGAGTACGTGAATAAGCATCCAGCATAGACTGAGTACGTGAATCAGCATCCAGCACGAACTGAGTACGTGAATCAGCATCCAGTATAGACTGAGTACGTGAATCAGCATCCAGCACGGACTGGGTACGTGAATCAGCATCCAGCATAGACTGAGTAGGTGAATCAGCATCCAGCATAGACTGAGTACGTGAATCAGCATCCAGCACGGACTGAGTACGTGAATCAGCATCCAGCATAGACTGAGTACGTGAATCAGCATCCAGCACGGACTGAGTACGTGAATCAGCATCCAGCACGGACTGAGTACGTGAATCAGCATCCAGCACGGACTGAGTACGTGAATCAGCATCCAGCACGGACTGAGTACGTGAATCAGCATCCAGCACGGACTGAGTACGTGAATCAGCATCCGGCAAGGACTGAGTACGTGAATCAGCGTCCGGCAAGGACTGAGTACGTGAATTAGCGTCCAGCACTGCACCCATGACAGCTGTGCCACCATCAGAAGCCGCCCAAGCGCCAGTGATCGCTTCGGAATCTCTACAGAATTCTGCTTTCGTATCCCTCTGTATCTGAGGACCTGCTGTATGTTCCATCTGCACAATGGCTTCTTCAGCTGGGGAATATTTCGTTACCTTGGCGTGCAAGTCTTCTTCAATGCGTGTCCACACTGCTTGTTCTTGAAGGTCTCCTGATGTTTCTGGTGGTAACAGAACAGGTGAAGACAAAGATATCCCAGCACTTTCTGTCAGCTTTTGTGATGCATGATCACAACGCAGCCGTCTTTCAGCAGTATCAGTCGATGCATGTTCACTGGCTTCCTGGTCAAACACTGACAGCCCTTTGACATCATCAGTGCTGTGATCGTCGCTGTCCACATCTGACAGCTGAACTGATGGATCTTCACTCAGACTCTTGCTTAGACGTCTGTCAGCATCCAAAACAGCAGCGACAATGGCAGCATCGTAGTCCCGCTCTGCAAAGTCTGCTGTGTCAAGGTCAGCGACTGCTGAGATTGGACCTGTGCCTCTCTCGCTGTCTTTCATTTCCATGTCAGTACCTTCTTTCGATTCATCTCCCTCAGCGGCACTATCTGCATCAGTGTCTGTGTATTCTTCTTCCTCACTGAAATCCTGGTCAATGTCCTCTTCTCCACCCTCCTCAGATGTCTTCGTTTTCTTCTTCCTCCTCAGCTTCTTCCCCAGAGAACTGTAGGCATCCTTGGCAGTTGTAACGACCTTCTGCATCCAGGAAGGCGACGATCGTCCGTCAGCGTCTGATGGGTGTTCAGAGAGTGAAGGAGATTCTTCAGGGACCATGTCCTGTTTGTCATCAGTGTGTTCACCATTGTCAGAGGAATCAGCAGTCAGTGTCTGTGAATCCTTCCTGATGGAGTCAGTGTCAGAGGTGTGAGGACCAACGTCCTCCTGCAGACAGACCTGGGGTCCCTCATACTCCTCTGTGGCAGTGCCTGGATAGACAGCCTTCACTGAAAGGCTCTGTTCCTCCAGTGACACGGCATACCCACTGTCCGCAGCTGATCCTGTTTTCTGGCGCAGAGAGCAGCTCAGTCCATCAGGAGACTCCAGGAACCGCTGACTACTCTCTGAACTCTGACCTCTGTCCTCAGCCTGTGTCTGTCTGTCTGGCCAGCTTTCCCCATCTGACCACTGAAGGCTTGTGCTCAGTGACAGGGATGGGTCGGACTTCATGGACTGCTCTGGTAGTTCTGTGGTTGATTCGTTTGTCCTTTCAACACTGCTCAAATCTGGGAGACATGATATTCTTGCAGCTGAAGATTCCACAATCAGTTCATCCACGGCTCCATCAGTGAATCTTTTCTCACCTTCATCTGCTTGTTGAAGATTTTCTGGTCTTCCTTCTTGGTCCTTATCATAGGTCACTATATTCAGCTGCAATGAAGGCTGGTCATTCATGTAACCTTGACTGTTTTCAGTACCAGAGGTTCGAGGCACTGTCGACTGGACATTGTCATTTCTGGGAACGTTTTCGTCATCAGGAAAATAAACGTCCTTTGAGGTCATCAGTGAGTCATCAGGAACTGTCTGTGAATGGTAAGTTGGACTAGCATAACTGGTCTGAAGTTCATGTACTGCTTCAGACTGAAGGAATGTCACTTCTCTGTCTTCAATCTGATCCAGAAGACCCTGAACTGACATTTCTGCTGTGTCAGCTGAAGGTTTATCGTCATCATGCTGTCTCTGAAGAATGACGCCTTCTTCTTTTTCCAACATGTCCGTGCTTTCTTTTGATTCATCTTCCTCAGCACCGCTCTCTGCATCAGTGTCTGTGTATTCTTCTTCCTCACTGAAATCCTGATCAATGTCCTCTTCTCCACCCTCCTCAGATGTCTTCATTTTCTTCTTCCTCCTCAGCTTCTTCCCCAGAGAACTGTAGGCATCCTTGGCAGTTGTAACGACCTTCTGCATCCAGGAAGGCGACGATCGTCCGTCAGCGTCTGATGGGTGTTCAGAGAGTGAAGGAGATTCTTCAGGGACCGTGTCCTGTTTGTCATCAGTGTGTTCACCATTGTCAGAGGAATCAGCAGTCAGTGTCTGTGAATCCTTCCTGATGGAGTCAGTGTCAGAGGTGTGAGGACCAACGTCCTCCTGCAGACAGACCTGGGGTCCCTCATACTCTTCTGTGGCAGTGCCTGGATAGACAGCCTTCACTGAAAGGCTCTGTTCCTCCAGTGACACAGCATACCCACTGTCCGCAGCTGATCCTGTTGTCTGGGGCAGAGAACAGCTCAGTCCAGTAGGAGACTCCAAGAACCGCTGACTGCTCTCTGAACTCTGACCTCTGTCCTCACCCTCAGCCTGTGTCTGTCTGTCTGGCCAGCTTTCCCCATCTGACCACTGAAGGCTTGTGCTCAGTGACAGGGAGGGGTCGGACTTCACGGACTGCTCTGGTAGTTCTGTGGTTGATTCGTTTGTCCTTTCAACACTGCTCAAATCTGGGAGACATGATATTCTTGCAGCTGATGATTCCACAATCAGTTCATCCACGGCTCCATCAGTGAATCTTTTCTGATCTTGATCTGCTTGTTGAAGATTTTCTGGTCTTCCTTCTTGGTCCTTATCATAAGTCACTATATTCAGCTGCAATGAAGGCTGGTCATTCATGTAACCTTGACTGTTTTCAGAACCAGAGGTTCGAGGCTCTGTCGACTGGACATTGTCATTTCTGGGAACGTTTTCGTCATCAGGAAAATAAACGTCCTTTGAGGTCATCAGTGAGTCATCAGGAACTGTCTGTGAATGGTAAGTTGGACTAGTATAACTGGTCTGAAGTTCATGTAATGCTTCAGACTGCAGGAATGTCACTTCTCTGTCTTCAATCTGATCCAGAAGACCATGAACTGACATTTCTGCGGTGTCAGCTGAAGGTTTATCGTCATCATGCTGTCTCTGAAGAATGACGCCTTCTTCTTTTTCCAACATGTCCGTGCTTTCTTTTAATTCGTCTTCCTCAGCACCGCTATCTGCATCAGTGTCTGTGTATTCTTCTTCCTCACTGAAATCCTGATCAATGTCCTCTTCTCCACCCTCCTCAGATGTCTTCATTTTCTTCTTCCTCCTCAGCTTCTTCCCCAGAGAACTGTAGGCATCCTTGGCAGTTGTAACGACCTTCTGCATCCAGGAAGGTGACGATCGTCCGTCAGCGTCTGATGTGTGTTCAGAGAGTGAAGGAGATTCTTCAGGGACCATGTCCTGTTTGTCATCAGTGTGTTCACCATTGTCAGAGGAATCAGCAGTCAGTGTCTGTGAATCCTTCCTGATGGAGTCAGTGTCAGAGGTGTGAGGACCAACGTCCTCCTGCAGACAGACCTGGGGTCCCTCATACTCCTCTGTGGCAGTGCCTGGATAGACAGCCTTCACTGAAAGGCTCTGTTCCTCCAGTGACACGGCATACCCACTGTCCGCAGCTGATCCTGTTGTCTGGGGCAGAGAACAGCTCAGTCCATCAGGAGACTCCAGGAACCGCTGACTGCTCTCTGAACTCTGACCTCTGTCCTCACCCTCAGCCTGTGTCTGTCTGTCTGGCCAGCTTTCCCCATCTGACCACTGAAGGCTTGTGCTCAGTGACAGGGATGGGTCGGACTTCATGGACTGCTCTGGTAGTTCTGTGGTTGATTCGTTTGTCCTTTCAACACTGCTCAAATCTGGGAGACATGATATTCTTGCAGCTGATGATTCCACAATCAGTTCATCCACGGCTCCATCAGTGAATCTTTTCTCACCTTGATCTGCTTGTTGAAGATTTTCTGGTCTTCCTTCTTGGTCCTTATCATAGGTCACCGTATTCAGATGCAATGAGGGCTGGTCATTCATGTAACCTGGACTGTTTTCAGTACCAGAGGTTCGAGGTTCTCTCGACATCACATTGTCAGTTCTGGAATCGTTTTCGTCATCAAGAAAAGAAATGTCTCTTTGGGTCAGAGGTGAGTCATCAGGAACTGTCTGTGAATGGTACGTGGGGCTAAAGTAACTGGCCTGAAGTTTCAGTGCTGGTTCAGACTGAATGAATGTCACTTCACTGTCTTCACTCTCATCAAGAGGACGCTGACCTGACATTTCTGCTGTGTCAGCTGAAGATTTATCGTCATCATGCTGTCTCTGAAGAATGACGCCATCTTCTTTTTCCAACATGTCAGTACCTTCTTTCGATTCATCTCCCTCAGCGGCACTATCTCCATCAGTGTCTGTGTATTCTTCTTCATCACTGAAATCCTGGTCAATGTCCTCTTCTCCACCCTCCTCAGATGTCTTCTTTTTCTTCTTCCTCCTCAGCTTCTTCCCCAGAGAACTGTAGGCATCCTTGGCAGTTGTAACGACCTTCTGCATCCAGGAAGGTGACGATCGTCCTTCAGCGTCTGATGGGTGTTCAGAGAGTGAAGGAGATTCTTCAGGGACCATGTCCTGTTTGTCATCAGTGTGTTCACCATTGTCAGAGGAATCAGCAGTCAGTGTCTGTGAATCCTTCCTGATGGAGTCAGCGTCAGAGGTGTGAGGACCAACGTCCTCCTGCAGACAGACCTGGGGTCCCTCATACTCTTCTGTGGCAGTGCCTGGATAGACAGCCTTCACTGAAAGGCTCTGTTCCTCCAGTGACATAGCATACCCACTGTCCACAGCTGATCCTGTTGTCTGGGGCAGAGAGCAGCTCAGTCCAGTAGGAGACTCCAAGAACCGCTGACTGCTCTCTGAACTCTGACCTCTGTCCTCACCCTCAGCCTGTGTCTGTCTGTCTGGCCAGCTTTCCCCATCTGACCACTGAAGGCTTGTGCTCAGTGACAGGGATGGGTCGGACTTCATGGACTGCTCTGGTAGTTCTGTGGTTGATTCGTTTGTCCTTTCAACACTGCTCAAATCTGGGAGACATGATATTCTGGCAGATGACGATTCCACAATCAGTTCACCCACTGCGCCATCAGTGAACCGTTCCTTGCCTTGATCTGCTTGTTGAAGATTTTCTACTCTTTTTTCTTGGTCCCTGTCATATGTCCGTGTATTCAGCTGCAAAGCTGGTATGTCTTTCATATAACCCTCAATGTTTTCACTGCCAGAATACCGAACCTCTCCAGACTGGACATTGTCAGTTCTGGAATCGTTTTGGTCATCAGGAAAAGAAATGTCCCTTTGGATCACAGGTGAGTCATCAGGAACCGTCTGTGAATGGTACATGGGACTATCGTCACTGGACTGAAGTTTCAGTGCTGGTTCAGACTGAAGGAATGTCACTTCATTGTCTGCAATTTCATCCAGAGGATGCTGAACTGACATTTCTTCTGTGTCAATTGAAGGTTTATCGTCATCATGCTGTCTCTGAAGAATGACGCCTTCTTCTTTTTCCAACTTGTCCGTGCTTTCTTTTGATTCATCTTCCTCAGCACCACTATCTGCATCAGTGTCTGTGTGTTCTTCCTCACTGAAATCCTGATCAATGTCCTCTTCTCCACCCTCCTCAGATGTCTTCTTTTTCTTCTTCCTCCTCAGCTTCTTCCCCAGAGAACTGTAGGCATCCTTGGCAGTTGTAACGACCTTCTGCATCCAGGAAGGTGACGATCGTCCGTCAGCGTCTGATGGGTGTTCAGAGAGTGAAGGAGATTCTTCAGGGACCGTGTCCTGTTTGTCATCAGTGTGTTCACCATTGTCAGAGGAATCAGCAGTCAGTGTCTGTGAATCCTTCCTGATGGAGTCAGTGTCAGAGGTGTGAGGACCAACGTCCTCCTGCAGACAGACCTGGGGTCCCTCATACTCTTCTGTGGCAGTGCCTGGATAGACAGCCTTCACTGAAAGGCTCTGTTCCTCCAGTGACACGGCATACCCACTGTCCGCAGCTGATCCTGTTGTCTGGGGCAGAGAGCAGCTCAGTCCATCAGGAGACTCCAGGAACCGCTGACTGCTCTCTGAACTCTGACCTCTATCTTCACCCTCTGTCTGTGTCTGTCTGTCTGGCCAGCTTTCCCCATCTGACCACTGAAGGCTTGTGCTCAGTGACAGGGATGGGTCGGACTTCATGGACTGCTCTGGTAGTTCTGTGGTTGATTCGTTTGTCCTTTCAACACTGCTCAAATCTGGTAGACATGATATTCTGGCAGATGGCGATTCCACAATCAGTTCACCCACTGCGCCATCAGTGAATCGTTCCTTGCCTTGATCTGCTTGTTGACGATTTTCTACTCTTTTTTCTTGGTCCCTGTCATATGTCCGTGTATTCAGCTGCAAAGCTGGTATGTCTTTCATATAACCCTCAATGTTTTCACTGCCAGAATACCGAACCTCTCCAGACTGGACATTGTCAGTTCTGGAATCGTTTTGGTCATCAGGAAAAGAAATGTCCCTTTGGATCACAGGTGAGTCATCAGGAACCGTCTGTGAATGGTACATGGGACTATCGTCACTGGACTGAAGTTTCAGTGCTAGGTCAGACTGAAGGAATGTCACTTCATTGTCTGCAATTTCATCCAGAGGATGCTGAACTGACATTTCTTCTGTGTCAATTGAAGGTTTATCGTCATCATGCTGTCTCTGAAGAATGACGCCTTCTTCTTTTTCCAACTTGTCCGTGCTTTCTTTTGATTCATCTTCCTCAGCACCACTATCTGCATCAGTGTCTGTGTGTTCTTCCTCACTGAAATCCTGGTCAATGTCCTCTTCTCCACCCTCCTCAGATGTCTTCTTTTTCTTCTTCCTCCTCAGCTTCTTCCCCAGAGAACTGTAGGCATCCTTGGCAGTTGTTACGACCTTCTGCATCCAGGAAGGTGACGATCGTCCTTCAGCGTCTGATGTCTGTTCAGAGAGTGAAGGAGATTCTTCAGGGACCACGTCCTGTTTGTCACCAGTGTGTTCACCATTGTCAGAAGAATCAGCAGTCAGTGTCTGTGAATCCTTCCTGATGGAGTCAGTGTCAGAGGTGTGAGGACCAACGTCCTCCTGCAGACAGACCTGGGGTCCCTCATACTCTTCTGTGGCAGTGCCTGGATAGACAGCCTTCACTGAAAGGCTCTGTTCCTCCAGTGACATGGCATACCCACTGTCCCCAGCTGATCCTGTTGTCTGGGGCAGAGAGCAGCTCAGTCCAGTAGGAGACTCCAAGAACCGCTGACTGCTCTCTGAACTCTGACCTCTGTCCTCACCCTCAGCCTGTGTCTGTCTGTCTGGCCAGCTTTCCCCATCTGACCACTGAAGGCTTGTGCTCAGTGACAGGGATGGGTCGGACTTCATGGACTGCTCTGGTAGTTCTGTTGTTGATTCGTTTGTCCTTTCAACACTGCTCAAATCTGGGAGACATGATATTCTTGCAGCTGATGATTCCACAATCAGTTCATCCATGGCCCCATCAGTGAATCTTTTGTCACGTTCATCTGCTTGTTGAAGATTTTCTGGTCTTCCTTCTTGGTCCTTATCATAGGTCACTGTATTCAGCTGCAGAGTTGCTTGGTCTTTCATGTGGCCCTGAATGTCTTCACTGCCAGAGTACTGAACCTGTCTAGACTGGATATTGTCAGTTCTGGGATCCTCTTGGTCATCAGGAAAAGAAATGTTCGTTTGGGTCATCAGTGAGTCATCAGGAATCGTCTGTAAGTTGTACGTGGGACCAACGTAACTGGACTGAAGTTTTAGTGCTGGTTCAGACTGACGGAATATCACTTCACTGTCTGCAATTTCATCCAGAGGATGCTGAACTGACATTTCTTCTGTGTCCATTGAAGGTTTAACGTCATCATGCTGTCTCTGAAGAATGACGCCATCTTCTTTTTCCAGCATGTCAGTACCTTCTTTCGATTCATCTCCCTCAGCGGCACTATCTCCATCAGTGTCTGTGTATTCTTCTTCCTCACTGAAATCCTGGTCAATGTCCTCTTCTCCACCCTCCTCAGATGTCTTCGTTTTCTTCTTCCTCCTCAGCTTCTTCCCCAGAGAACTGTAGGCATCCTTGGCAGTTGTAACGACCTTCTGCATCCACGAAGGTGACGATCGTCCGTCAGCGTCTGATGGGTGTTCAGAGAGTGAAGGAGATTCTTCAGGGACCGTGTCTGTTTGTCATCAGTGTGTTCACCATTGTCAGAGGAATCAGCAGTCAGTGTCTGTGAATCCTTCCTGATGGAGTCAGCGTCAGAGGTGTGAGGACCAACGTCCTCCTGCAGACAGACCTGGGGTCCCTCATACTCTCTGTGGCAGTGCCTGGATAGACAGCCTTCACTGAAAGGCTCTGTTCCTCCAGTGACATGGCATACCCACTGTCCGCAGCTGATCCTGTTGTCTGGGGCAGAGAACAGCTCAGTCCATCAGGAGACTCCAGGAACCGCTGACTGCTCTCTGAACTCTGACCTCTGTCCTCAGCCTGTGTCTGTCTGTCTGGCCAGCTTTCCCCATCTGACCACTGAAGGCTTGTGCTCAGTGACAGGGATGGGTCGGACTTCACGGACTGCTCTGGTAGTTCTGTGGTTGATTCGTTTGTCCTTTCAACACTGCTCAAATCTGGGAGACATGATATTCTTGCAGCTGATGATTCCACAATCAGTTCATCAACGGCTCCATCAGTGAATCTTTTCTCACCTTGATCTGCTTGTTGAAGATTTTCTGGTCTTCCTTCTTGGTCCTTATCATAGGTCACTGTATTCAGCTGCAGAGTTGCTTGGTCTTTCATGTGGCCCTGAATGTCTTCACTGCCAGAGTACTGAACCTGTCTAGACTGGATATTGTCAGTTCTGGGATCCTCTTGGTCATCAGGAAAAGAAATGTTCGTTTGGGTCATCAGTGAGTCATCAGGAATCGTCTGTAAGTTGTACGTGGGACCAACGTAACTGGACTGAAGTTTTAGTGCTGGTTCAGACTGACGGAATATCACTTCACTGTCTGCAATTTCATCCAGAGGATGCTGAACTGACATTTCTTCTGTGTCCATTGAAGGTTTAACATCATCATGCTGTCTCTGAAGAATGACGCCTTCTTCTTTTTCCAACATGTCAGTACCTTCTTTCGATTCATCTCCCTCAGCGGCACTATCTCCATCAGTGTCTGTGTATTCTTCTTCCTCACTGAAATCCTGGTCAATGTCCTCTTCTCCACCCTCCTCAGATGTCTTCGTTTTCTTCTTCCTCCTCAGCTTCTTCCCCAGAGAACTGTAGGCATCCTTGGCAGTTGTAACGACCTTCTGCATCCACGAAGGTGACGATCGTCCTTCAGCGTCTGATGGGTGTTCAGAGAGTGAAGGAGATTCTTCAGGGACCGTGTCCTGTTTGTCATCAGTGTGTTCACCATTGTCAGAGGAATCAGCAGTCAGTGTCTTTGAATCCTTCCTGATGGAGTCTGTATCAACGGTTATCATAACCTCATGTGTCTGAATTTCTCTGTCACTCTGCACACTGGGGACCACAGCTGGTGACTCAGATTCTGACCTCACAGCATCTGAACGCTGAAGCTGGTGTCGCAGAGAACCAGTGACAGCTGTGTCATCTGAAAGTTGTCTTGGCATGGAGCCACTGTCAGCGCTATGAGGAAGTGCCATCAGGTGATTAGAAGTGTCTTCCACAGAAAGGATTTCACACTTCTCTTGTTTCTTGGGATCTGGATCTGAAGGAAAGCTTCCAGACAAAGACTTTCTGGGGCCCAAGACGTCATCAGCAGAAGGTGGAGGAGACTGGAACACGTCCTGAGAGGAAGCGTTCAGCATGCCGTCAGGAAAAGACTCCTGCACTCTCATCTCATCAACTGAAGTAGGTGAGTATGGTACCACATCGAAAGAAGAGATACTGAGCACACCATCACGTGAATAGTCACGTGGCCACGACCCCTCCTCTGATGTCTGAAGCACTGGAAATACATGTGGGGAGGATCCAGCCTGTGAATCCATGTCATCCACAGAGGAGCTGTAGGCATGTTGTGCAGCAAACTCCATCTGCATGGCTGCCTGCGCTTCAAAAGTCACCAGCGTCAGGGAGTCAACTGACTGTGAAAAAGAGGGGCCCATGCTGACACTGCCGTCATCCGAAAACTCACGAGACACTCTGCCCAGATCTCTCTCGGCATGGCAGTTACGATCTGCATGGTAGGGAACAATGTCCTCTTCATCCACAGAACGGGCACGTTCTGTTTTTCTGGGAAGGACGTTCACACCTCTCTCACCAGTATCCATGGGCTGTGGACGTGGCTCTATCAACTTCTTTGAAATGTTTTGTTCAGGCTCATGTTTGCCAAGTTCTCTGTCTTCATCACTGCAGCTTTCAGCAGTCAAAGAATATTTCAGGTCATGATCTTTCTGAAGGTCACTATCAACTGCAGCTTCCTTGGGTGCCTGGAGTGTCTGGTTCTCAGAAAACTGCCTCAGGTCAGTCTCAGTGAATATGCTGAGGTCATCAATATCACTACTCCCATGCATCAGTGGTAATTCCTCAGTGGGAGATATATCCATCACTGAAGATACAGAAACCTGGCTCTCAACAGATGGAGCAATGTCACTTGTCTGCTCAGTTTTGTTGGATTCAACCAAAGCAGATGGGAAGCTCTGATGTTGAGTGCATGTGCTCTCCAACCCAGTGGAATCTTCAGTTGGATGAATTGTTTCATGTGACTCAACTTCAGGAACAGTTTTCGACTTCTCTTCATCTTCACATCCACTGTCTTTAGACACTTGTTTCCTTGCAGATGAAATCACAGAAGAAACCAAGTCTTTGGCCACACTCTGAATGTCCATTTCATTGTCAACATGTTGTCTCTCTTGTTCAAAGTCTGTTGGCTGTTCCCACTCATCATGTGATTCTCTTCTTTCTGAATTGAACTGGGTGGTAGTGTTTTCCGAGTTCAAGTCCATGCTGTTATGGTTTTCTGTAGCAGGTAATTTGACTGGTGATGACAGTGGTTCTAATGTCTCTGACACACCATCTTGTTGTTTTGAAAAGGTTGCTGTCAGTACCCTGTGTTCTGGCTGAACGGCTGTTTGTTCACAGCTGACAGTCACTGCTGGATGTCCATGAAACCTGTCATCAGTGAGTGCTTGACTGGCATCCACATGATCACTCTGGCTCCCGTCCTGGAAGACATCACTGAGCAGCACCTGCTGCTGACTGTCAGGTGATTGCTTAGGAGCCTCTGACTCTTCCTGACCTGTTGTGGGGTCGCTGTCTTCAGACAGCTGCTTGCTGAACAGCGGGAAGCTGCCCATCACGGAAGCTGCACGATCAGAGCACGTTTCGTCGTCAGCTTCATAATCCATCCATGGGTCAGGTCATCAGAGCAAGATCCTTGTCAGGTTTGCGTTTTGTCTGGGTGTAACTTTTGTGAACTCTGTCCCTATTGTCATCATCAGCCTCTGACGTGGAACAGCTGTCATGTCTCTCATTAATGCCTGAGCGATGACGACAGCGGGGCCTGCTTTTGTCATCGGAGGGAACAAATCCATCATACCCTTCCTCAATGACTGAAGAATTTGCAAAGGTCAAGGATTCATCATTGAACGTTTCTTCTGATTCAGAGTGGAGTTTTTCATAACCCTCTGCTGCACAGCCTGTGTCACCAAGGAAGTCTGATGACACTGACTGGGGTCTGGAAGTGGACGTGCCGCTTGAGGCAGACAGTTGCTCGCTGGACGAGTCTTTGAGGGCATCAGTGGAAGCAGTGAAGACATCTTCATCACACTCGTTATTTCCAGCACTCTGTTCTTTCTCAGAGTTTGTGCTTACTTTCTCCAGGTCAACATGAGCCTCGCCATCATCCAGACTGTGTGATTGTGTCAGAACAGGAAGTGACTGATGGGATATTTCGCCCTCCTCAACCCCTTGCACAGGCTTGCCTTTTGTTCCATCAGAACCTTCAGATGAATCTTCTGTACTTTCTCCGGTCCTTTCAAAAGTTGGCTCGAAAAGTAAAGGCTCCAGATCACCTGCTTTGTCTTTCAGAGTTAAAACAGACATTCCAGTGTTCATCAGCTGCTTGTCTTCCATCTGAAGATGACCGCCTGGCATTACTGCATACAAACTACTCCCGGCTGATACCTGCTCACAAACTTGGGAATCTGATCCAGACACTGTATTTGTTGATGACCTCAAGGCCCTTGGCTCTTTCGATATGTCAGTAAGAATCGGGAATTCTCTTGACTGTGTTTCAGGACACTCAAACCTTTGCTGATCAGCTGAATTCATTATTTCTGCAGATGCTGTGCTTACCCCTCTGTCCACTGGATCATCAATGTGCTCGTTATTTGTATCGTAATTAGAGTCACTATCACTTTCTTCACAGGGTGTTCTCGCTTCATGTCCACTCCTTTCTGAGGTGGATTTTTTCTTCAGCTTACTTCCAACGGAATGATAGGCATCTTTTGCTGCAGTGATGACTTTTTTAAACCATGATGGCGACTGTGGCTCTTCTGTATCTGTGTCAGTTGTCAGAAGGGGAAAGCCAGTCAGAAAACCATCAGAAATCCCAAGGCCATGTCGCGGAAGTCTTCTGCGAGTCAGAACTTCAAAGGATTCTCCTCTGTCTACGTGCACATCAGATGGGAATATGAGTAAAGAGGAACCATTGTGACTTGAGAAAGATTCATTTGTCTTGACCTGATCTTCCAAAACTGAAGTGTTCCTGTGTGTAGTGAGGTCCTTACTGAACACGTTGTCAGGGACAAGGCTGACCTGTGGACTTTCCAGGAAAGAGTCAGGTGCCTGCACACTGTGACTGTCGGACTCGTCTTCTTGAATAACGTTTTCAACAACAGCTAATCTTTCACTGTCTCTTCTGTTGTCCTTCACTGAGTCAACATCTCTGCAGTGAAGATGTTTCCCTTCTGGCAGCACTGGGTGCTGCTCACCTCTGCTGTTGGTGACATTGTTCAGGACAAATTTCCCTCTGTCTTCACCTGTAGGCATGAATCGTGACTCACTCTCAGCATCTTGTTTCCAACCCTTGTAGTCCTCTGCTGCCCAAGGCGATGTGTGCGGAGAATTATCTACTGCCATGCTATCAGTATGATCAGACGTTTCTGTGACAGCATCTGTTAGGTCTTTCTCAACATCATCATGGTTCATTTCCTCTTCAAAAAAGTCACTGGGATTTACAGAATTCTGTCTGCTGAAGGACACCACCTTGGTGCTGTATGACATTTTGCGGGGATGTTCTCCTTCAGAGGGATGGAAGCTGGAGGTGGAAGACACATTAGCAGAACTCTCTCCAACATTCTCATCATCCCACAGCTGTGTCAGCTCTGACAAGGTCTGCATGATCTGGTAAGCTTCTTCTTCAGGGCTCAGTTCAAGCTGAGATGCATGCTCACTTGCGTTGGTAGATGTCATCTGGTGTGAATCAGCAGCGCCTGACACCCGTGATCTGTTTCCATCAATACTCAATCCATCAGCACCAGGCAATTGTTCTTTCAGGGAAAACCTGGTGCTGTCTGTGATCGCTAAATCCTCTGGTTTCCTCAGCACAGAAAGTGATGTAGGCAGACTCTCAGAAGTTTCTGCAGCCATCAGGTAAGTGGAGTCATGTGTTGAAGGTTCTGTGGCATCCATGGTCTCTCTGTCTGCTGAAGTGGGAATTCCATCTTGAGACTCTTCGGTATGGGATCTGTTCCCACTTTGAGGTGCAGGCTTTTGATGGCCCAGATACTGTGATGTTGCTGTTGTATCCTGTTGATTTCCTGCTTCTTCCTCCTCGCCTCTGTTGGTGTCCACAGCGTAATCTGCCTGGTGCTGACTGTTGGTGTCTGCATCATCACTCTTCGCTTCACCTCCACTGTCACAGCCTTCACCTGGCTTCTCTTCATGATAGCTCTCTTGGTTTCTTCTGCAGATGTCCTCCAAAGTTTCAGTGCTGCTGGGAGATGTAATCTTTCTTTCTGGAGAAGTGGACTGCAGGCGGAGGTCTGGGAGAGAAGCCTCACCAGGCGTGTCCTCCTCTGACTGGAGACACACTGCATCTGACACTTCCAGGCCACAGGCTGTGGATCCCAGTGCAGACTGGTTTCTCTCAGCAGCAGTGGGTTTGTCAGGCTCCCCTGAAGCGTCAGATTTAACTGGATAGGTTCGGCGTTCTGTATCCCCATGTGTGTCAGACTGCCCCGAGCTGTGTTGTGTGCCGAGATCGTCAGGGTTGTCAACAGACTCTCCCCAGCTGTGGTACTTGGTCAGATAGGCACGGTTCCAAGTGGTGGTATTCACGTCAGGATAGTTGTCTCCAAAGGTCAATGATGTGTCCCAGGCTTCTTTGTTGTCCAGTTCACGGGTGAAAGGCTGCTCCGCCTCAAGCTGAACATTGATGTGAGATTCTGTTTCAATTTCATAGGGCTCGTCATCACTGTCACTTCCCTTTCCTTCCACAGAAGACTGTTCAAAAGCTGGAAATGTGTTCTCCAGACTGGTGTGCACAGTGTCTTCTCTCTGAGAGGTAGGGGGCTGAGAGTGTGTACCTCTGGTGGCTGTCATCAGCTCGTCATGCAGGGATCGCACACAAGGTTCTGCAGTGGGAGGTGTGACAGGTTCGGTGAAAGTGTCTCGAGATAAACTTTGTGAAAAATTGGAAGCGTCTGTATCTGAAAATGTTTTGTGGGAAAATGCAACGTCATTGTCACGGACAGCATTGACTTTGATTGTCAGTTCCGAGACACACAATGGGTTTTCAGCAAACACAACTCTCTCATCTTGCTCTTCAGTACTGTCTGACACTCCACTGGAACGACAAAGGTTAGAGTCCACGCTGGTGACACTGGTGAACGCTGAAGACTCTTCAGAGAGGCTTTCCATCTTCTGACATTTTTGTCCGTAAGTTTTGAACATGGCTCTACGATGTTCAGAAGTGTTTGGCTGGTTCATGTCTGGATGTGTGTCAGTGGGATCAGATTCTGCGACGTTCCTCTGTGAACTTGCTTCAGGATCCATACTGCAGTTTCTGTCTTCTGGGTCCTGTCCATGAGGAGCAGTGTGAACTGATGTGGGCAGGTTCCCTCTTGCCACAAGAAAACCATATTCTCGTCGATAAAGTGATTTTGGTTGGCAGGCTTCAAAAGATTCTCCTCTTTCTACAGAGGGCATGGCAGCTGGCCGCTGTGACGCCCACGTTACTGACGCGCCAGCCTGCTCTGTGGCAGGAGTTTGTTCCATCAGTGGAGAGCTCCCAGACAAGTGTCTTTCTTCAGCAGCACTGTCTTGGTTGTCCAGGGCCATGCTGTCTGCATCAGGAATCACCGGGTTGTCCATGACGATGTGCGACACAGCCCTCACTTGTTCTGTGGAAGCCGTGTTGAGGACAGAGGTCCCAGGCCCGGGAGCACAGGCCTCCATGTCTTTTTCTGGAGTCGGCTGTACTTCAAGGGCATGCTGTGACCTGGGTGCGATAGCAAATCGCTTCACAAAGGTGTCGCCATGGACATACTCAAAAGAATCTGACTTGACGTGAGCGTTGCTGGTTGCCAGCACCGTATCATATAAATGGGCGTCTTGGGCAGACAGGCAGACTACAGAGGAGTCATCGACATTTCCTGCAGACCTGTTCACAAATTTTCTGTCATCACTACTATTGATGTCACTGCTGCTGGTATTTCCTGTCCATAACTCAGAATTGGCAGACTCTGCTTGTAATGGTAGCTCTGCAGAAGCATGCAACAGGGTGTCATCTGAAACATACTGAGTCATGCATGTAGCAGTTGCAATTTCTCTGTCAGTCTGTTTTGAGGACGTGGGGTTCATGGCGTCATCTCTGGTCTCCTGAAAGGCGTCAGTCTGTCTGTCAGCAGATGCTCTTTCCTTCTCAGGGTCAAGAGAGCACCAGCTGGTCTGAAACGCTCCAAAACCCAATGAAAAACCAAGCCGATTTTGTCGTGTCACTGTAGCAGGCGTCACAGCCTCAAAGGACTCCCCTCTTTCCACAGAAGGAGCAGCAACCAGCTGTCTGGATAAACGATGGCGGTCAATGTCTGGGTTTGTCCCAGTCACCTCAGTGGTGGAGAACGACAGAAAATCACTTGATTCACAAACCTTTTTGTGAGGTGAATCATTGTATTCTGTGTCACTGTAAACTGTGTCTTTAGAGGCATCTGGTAGATCGTCACTGGAAATCCTGTTTACTGAATACAATGCACTGGACAGAGAGTGCTCAGTGGATGACGCAGTTCCCTCTTCAGCACCTTGACAAACCATTGCTTCAAGCCTGTCCCTGTGAGTCAGTATTGGCACAACTGGTTCCTCAGTCACTTCTGTATTGGCATCTGTCACTTGGGATGTCACTTCTGTATCAGCAACCATCACTTCTGACCTGACCTTGTCAGTCATCACAGGTACTATTATTTCCTCTGTCACTTCTGATCTGCCCTCTGTCACTTCAGACCTGACCTTGTCAGTCTTCACTGGTTCCTCTCTCACTTCTGATCGGACCTCCGTCACACCTGACCTGACCTTGGCAGCCATCACCGGTACTATTTCCTCTGTCAATGTGTCTGACACGTGTTCAGCAGGCCCAGTCAGTAATGATGGAAAACCTGCCATGAAATCACTTCCCGCTCTCCTGGACTGTGAGAACTGAGCTCGTTTCATCGTGAAGGGTTGGGCCACGTCAAACGACTCTCCTCTCTCTACAGAAGCATGACTGCGGAAGGTACTACGGTCTAGCACTGAGTCATGAGGTGAAGAGCCGTCAGTGGAGGGACAGTGTACAAAGTTGGCAGACAGAGAGCGGGAAGGGGAAGTAACATCTGGGTACTCACCCTGAACAGACCTCCGGTCCTGTGTCAGGGCTGTGCTAAGGCACGTGTCATCCTCCAAGCTGCTCACTCTGTCCTCTCTGTCCTGCCTGCCATGGTGTCTGACATCAGCGCGGGCCTGACCAGGAGGAGGGGGCACGACCCCCGTGACGTCAGCCGTGTCCTCAATGTTCACATCACCAGGGACTGTGTCAACACGACTGTCTGTGTCCTTGCTGCTCGACTGTGCCCCCTGCCCCCACTCTGTGCCCTCTGTGTGGGCAGACTGGTGCTCTGGGGCACGCTGTTCGCCACTGGGGGTGAGGGAGAAGGTGGAGGTGAAGCCCAGGAGGAAGGCGTTGGGAGCAGTGCGCACGTCACGGCCCCCCATCAACGCGTTCAGGTGCAAGCGGCAGGGGCGCCTGGCTTCAAACCACTCGCCTCTGTCCACAAAGCGCGGGAGGGTGGTGTCCGGTGACACGCTGTGTACCTCCATTGCTGCTGCTGCGGCCCCGGGGGGCAGGGAGACTTGGTCAGGGGAGGATGGGGCAAAAGTGTCCTGCCGCCACAACCCTCATTCCCCACCCCCACCCCTCTCCGCTAACACACACACTGCCGCGAGCTACCTCACTGTCACGAGTTATCACGCTGTCAAAAGTGATCCCACTGCCACAAGTTACCACACACTGCAGTTGTAAACCACAACAGGTATCACACCATCAAAACAATGACTACACCATCACACCCTCTCAAAGGTTCTGGACACACTGAACATCGAAGTACTGAGTCGTGGCTCTTGATCGCACGGAGCAAAATCTTCCATTAAAGAAACAGAAGGATCAACACCTCGGCCACCAACTGCTCCTGCTACATCTGTGACCAGCCAACGAGCACGAGATGCATGCATCACCACCCTGCCCACCTGATGCTCCCCTCCCCCTCATCCCCCCCCCACCCCCCAACAGCAGCCAATCAAAGCACTCCTTTCATTCACACCTGACGGAGCACGAGACAGCTGGCTGCACCTCTCTTCTGCCGGGGAGGGTGGGGCTTTGCGGGATGGTGAGGGGGTGGGGGGCCGACGTGTTGTGAAGATTTGGTGGGGGGTGGGGGTGTGGTGTGGAAGAAGCGGAGGGTAGGGGGGTTGGGGCGGACCTGTGGTGACGTGATGTTTTGGGAGGGGTCGGAGGGGTGAGGAAGTGGGGGGGGGGGGGGGCGGAGGGAGGGTGCAGGGGGGGGGGGAGAAGAAAGGCCTGAGGTGACGTGAGGTGTGCAGACTGTGCAACACTGTTGAGTCAGGACAAGCAGGGGAGGTGAGCGGTGGGGGGGGTGGGGGTTGGGGTGTGGTGTGTGACACAGCTCGCGGTCACCATGACAGTGACAATGACATGTGTGTATGTTTGTCTGTCTGTCTGTGTATGCACGCGCGTACGCGCGCGCGTGTGTGTGTGTGTGTACTTGTGTGCGAGTGTGTGTATGCGTGAGTGTGTGAGTGTGTGTGTATGTGTGAATGTGTGTGTGTGTGTGTGTGTGTGTGTGTGTGTGTGTGTGTGTAAATATGTGTATGTATGTGCATGTGCACGTGTATGCGTGTGTGCATGTGTGTGCACGTGAGTGTATGTGTGTGTGCGCGCGCGCGTGTGCGTGTGTTCGTACGCGCGTGTGCGTGTGCGCGTGTGTATGTGTGTGTTGCAGTTGGGCATCTCCTCGGTACAGCACAAAATGTAGTTCACTGATCACCAGAACGACTGGCGGAAGGAGGTAGGACAAACACATCAGCACACTGTGCTGAACCCTCCCACCATCCCCCCGCCACACACACACACACACACACAAGCGCGCACACAACACACACATGAGCGTGAACACACACACACACACACACTCTCTCTCTCTCACACACCTTTCAGCCTGATCTCTCAACTCGCTGACAACCTGTTGCTTTTAATTTCTTTTCTCTCAGGCTTTTATGGACACAAGACGATAATGATCAACAACTGGTTGTTGGAAGTTCTCTCTCTCTCTCTACCTGTCCCTCATTTTACCATCTCTCTATCTAATCTCTCATCCATATTGTGTACTGCTTCTAATATTTGTACAATGTTTTGCGCATGCGTGTATCATCTTGATAATGTTGCTGTTGTGAATGTTTTGACTCTCTCTCTCTCTCTCTCTCTCTCTCTCATGGGGCCATGTCCTGTACTGAATAATCATCTGTATCCGTATCCCTGTTTCTCTCTATCTCTGTCTCTCTCTCTCTCTCTCTGTGTAGGTGTGCATGTGTGTGTGTGTGAGCATGCATGTGTGACAGAGAGTATAGCTGGATGTGTGTGTGTGTGTGTGTGTGTGTGTGTGTGTGTGTGTGTGTGTGTGTGTTAGACAGAGAGAGGGACAGGGAGACAGAGAGAGACAGAGAGTTTCATTAATGCAATAGGCCATGGGCATTTAGTGCCTTTGGGGGAAGGATTTATATGCAATCAGCGTCGATTAATCGAGAGAGAGAGAGAGAGAGAGAGAGAGAGAGAGAGACATACAGAGAGAGAGAGAGAGAGAGAGAAGTAGAGAGGGACACAGAGAGAGACAGACAGACAGAGAGAGAGAGAGAGAGAGAGAGAGAGAGAAGTAGAGAGGGACACAGAGAGAGACAGACAGAGAGAGAGAGATATGTGTGTGTGGAGAGAGACACACACACATGTAGGTGTGGAGGGAGGGAGGGAGGGAGGGAGAAACAGAGAGATAGGTAGGTGTGTGTGTGTGTGTGTGTGTGTGTGTGTGTGTGTGTGTGTGTGTGTGTGTGTGGAGAGAGAGAGAGAGAGAGAGAGAGAGACAGACAGAGAGACAGAGAGAGAGACAGAGAGAGAAAGAGAGAGAGAGAGAAAGAGAGAGAGAGAGAGAGAGAGAAGTAGAGAGGGGCAGGGATGGGTGTGGAGGACAGGGTGAATGAGTCACCGATAAGAACATCACCCTGTGACAACCACACTGACACTGCACGTGCAGGGGTGAAAGGGGAGGAGGGGGGGGGGTGAATGGAAGCAGGGGGTGGGTGGGGGGGAATGATGGGGATGCTACCTTCTTCGTATCGTCTTCAGAGCTGAAAGTGAAGTGTGTGTGTGTGTGTGTGTGTGTGTGTGTGTGTATGTGTGTGTGTGACGATATATCATGTAGTGGCGTTTTGCGTGTACTTATTAGTAGCCTCAATAACGTTTAGTATACATTGACAGAGATGTATTCAAAATGTTGAATACACAGCCACTTCGAGGTATAAACAAGTTTTCAGTTGCTGAGATGTATAGAAAGGTACAGTATACTGTCACAGAGATGTATAAACAATGTACGGTATACATTCACTAAGATGTATTGAGTCACCGAGATGTATCAACAATGTTTAGTATACAGACACCGGTGTATAAACAACATTCAGTGCAAAGTCACCGAGACGTATAAACAATGTATGGTATACAGTCCTTGAGGTGCATAAACAATGCACAGTATGCAGTACTTGAGATGTATAAACAAAGTATAGTATGCAGTACTTGAAATGTATAAACAGTGCACAGTATGCAGTACTTAAGATGTATAAACAATGTATGGAATACAGACCTTGAGGTGCATAAACAATGCACAGTATGCAGTACTTGAGATGTATAAACAATGTATAGTATGCAGTACTTGAAATGTATAAACAGAGCACAGTATGCAGTACTTGAGATGTATAAACAATGTATAGAATACAGTCCTTGAGATGTATAAACAATGTATGGAATACAGTCCTTGAGATGTATAAACAATGTATAGTATGCAGTCCTTAAGGATGTACGAAAAATGTATAGAATGCATTCCTTGAGATACATAAATAATGTAAAGTATGCAGTCACTGTGACGTATACAGTCACTGAGATGTATAGACAACGTTTAGTACACAGTAACTGAATTTGTATACAGTCCATTACTGTGATATATAAACTGTGCAATGTACAGTATACACTCACTTAGATGTATAAATGATGTATAATATACAGTCACAGAGATGTATAAACAATGTATAGAATACATCCACTTCGATGTAAAAACAACAACATTCAGTGTACAGTCACTGAAATGTGTAACCAATGTATAGTATGCAAACACTGAGATGTATACACAGTGTCCAGTCACTGCCGGAGATGTATTAATAATGTATGGTATACATTCACTGAGATGTATAAAGTCAGTGAGATGTATAGACAACCTTTAGTATACAGTAACTGAACTGCTTACAATCCAGTGCTGTGATACATAAACAATGCACAGATTACAGTCACTCAGATGTATAAACATGAGTATACAGTCAATGAGATGTATAAACAATCCAGTATGCAGTCCTTAAGATGTATAAACAATGTACAGTATGCAGTCACTAACATGTACACAGTCACTGCGATGTATAAACAACGTTCAGAATACAGTAACTGAATTGTATACAGTCCAGTACTGTGATATATAATAAATGCTGTACAGTATACATTCACTGAGATGTGTAAACAACATACAGTATACAGTGACTGAAATGTATAAACAGTGTGTTCAGGATAAAAGAGGCTATGCCAGTCTTGAATAAAAGCTAATTGGTGTTTGTTCCAATGTACCTTTTAGTTACCCATGTGCTAGCTGAATCGGTAGCGTAAGCAGCACTGACTGAAGTTGTGTACCTTGTGAATGGAGAGAGTTACCACTCTTTACTATTTGTTAATCATTTCATCTCCTGGCCTGTGTAGTACGTTATACAGTGACGGCGGCGATCTGTAAACAATGTATTGTATACAGGTCAATGTTTGAGTGTTAGTCACACCACACTGTCTCTTCTGTCGCCTCCCCATCTCTTTGGGTTTTTATCAAGTATGCTTCTTCTTCCCCTACTTCTTATCATTCTTCTTCTTCTTCTTCTTCTAATCATCATCATCACTGTTGTTAATCGTTATCATTCTTGAAGGATACTTCCAGAACGTGTAACTACATAACCGAAGAAAAAGAAGAACGGTCAAGGGAAATAATGCTTCTTTGAATGCAAGAAAGCATAAACACATGCATGCATATCACACACACACACACTGGCACACACACACACAAACACAGGCATGCATATTCAAGTCTATTCACACATGCGCACGAGCGCATATATATATATATATATATATATATATATATGATAGTCAATCGTGTCCGACTCTGACCATCAGAACAGCAGAGGAGGCAACTGCTGTTCCGACTATTTGGGCTAGAATTTGATTATTGTGGAGAGTGTCTTGCCCAAGTTACATCCCCACTCTCTCGGCCAAGAGGGTTTTAGGACAGTCCGCGCTGGGGTGATTCCCAAAGGCCAACTAGCCCACAAGGCTGCAGCACTAAGAACCAGTGCAATTTTGCCTCC
>NC_134900.1:36451799-36456799 GCF_041734735.1 Babylonia areolata
ACAAAACTGCTAACACCTGTTGGAAGCAGCGTAAAGCTTCTGGATGAATTCTGATCGTGGTATCCAGACAGACAGACAGACAAACAGACCAAACAAAGACAATGCACTGATGACTCTCTCACCTCCAGACCACGCCCACAGCACGGACTCTCCAGGGGGGACGTTCCTGCCTCGTGTCGTGAGGGCCACCTCAACCTATAGTCACTGTCCTCAGTACGACAATGTCCCCAACAAACCACCTCAACGCACAGTGTCCTCAGTACTACAATGTACGACAATGTTTCCAAAAGGCCACCTCAACACACACTGTCCTCAGTTCTACAATATACTACACTGTCCTGAGTACTACAATGTATGACAATGTCCCCAACAAGCCACCTCAACACACACTGTCCTCAGTACTACAATGTAGGACAATGTTTCCAAAAGGCCACCTCAACGTACAGTCACCGTCCTCAGTTCTACAATATACTACACTGTCCTGAGTACTATGTATGACAATGTCCCCAACAAGCCAAGCCACCTCAACGCACACTGTCCTCAGTACTACAATGTAGGACAATGTTTCCAAAAGGCCACCTCAACGCACAGTCACCGTCCTCAGTTCTACAATATACTAGACTGGCCTCAGTTCTACAGTATACTGGACTGTCCTCAGTTCTAGAATACACTAGACTGTCCTCAGTTCTACAATGCAGGACAATGTATGACAACGCTCCCAGCGCCAAGCCAGAGGTACCACGCAGGACGTGTTCACACATCGACGGCGACTGACTGACACCGTGCACGGAGCCTGGCACCGACACTGCACCCCTGACTGCTGGGAAACACCCCTCCCCCCATACCACCACCCCCCCCCCCCGACCCCTCCATCCTCCCCCCAAAACTGACCCCTCCCCCATCCCCTCCTGTTCCCCAACAGACGGCTGCCTCGGTGATTGTGATTACCAGCTTCCTGTGCCTATTGTGTAAAGCTGGCACCCTGGTCATAATATGTATTATTATTATTACTACTACTCTGTGTGTATGTGTGTGTGTGTGTGTGTGCGTGCGTGCCGGTGTGTGTGTGTGTGTGTGTGTGTGTGTGTGTGCGTGCGTGCGTGTGGTCTGCCAGTCACAAGACTGAAAGAAGCTCTGCTGTACAGAACCAAAACCCCTTTTGCTGACACAAAGGAGGCGAGTGTGTAGGGGTGGGGGGCAGGGGGAGGAGTTTTCCATCTGCCGTTGCTGCAAATTGACAGATGGACAGTGAGGTGATTTTTTTTTTTTAGACAATGGCCCCACTGAGTCAGAGCGCATTCCAAGGGTCACACAAAGTCTCACAGCAAGTCCGACCTCAACAGGTTTCACACAGCGTACGCATGCGTCGCTTCACTAAAGCCGCAGCATTGCAAGCTAAGACAAAGCTGCAGTTCTACATGCTAACACAAAGTTGTAGTTTTGCAAGCTAACACAAAGTTGTAGTTATGCAGATGAACACAAAGTTGTAGTATTGCAAGCTAAAACAAAGTTGTAGCATTGCGACCTAGTGCTGAAATCTAATACAAAGTTGCACCACTGCAAACGAACACAAAACTGCACTGCAACTGCTACCATTAACATGTAACACGGCAAGTTACCACAAACTTGTAGCACTGCAAGTTACTGGCTACAAACATGAAGCACTGGACGTCACACAAAGATGTAGCGCTCCAAACTATCACAAAGTTGTAATCCTACAAGTTAACCACACAAAAAAATCTAGTGCTACAAATCAACAAAAGGTTTTCGTACTGCGAATTAACAAAAAGCTCTAGTGCTACTATCAGTTAACAGAAAGCTCTATTGCTACAAGTTAACAGAAAGTGCTAGCACTGCAAGCTATCGTCCAACAGCGCTCCCTTTCCGAGCACCCAGAGACAGGGCAGGGCAGGGCAGGGCAGGGCCGGGCAGGACCGATAGAGATGTGGTGTCAATGGCAGTATTGACGGTTTTACTCTGGTTTATTCTTTGCCGGCATTCTCATTCAGTTATTCATTCATTCATGCGTTCTTTCGTCCGTTCGTCAATTCATCCTTTCTCTCTCTAACTTCTTTTCCGTCATTCACTTATTAATTCGTTCGTTCGTTCGTTCATTCATCCTTTCTCTGTTTTCTTTCTGTTCGTGATGTCTCACTATTTCGTACATTCGTTTGGTGGTGTGGGTTTTTTTTTTGTTTGTTTTTTTGTTTTTCCTCTCCACTCTGCTTTCTTTTCGTTTTGCAGTTTACACACTGTTTCGTTGTTTCCGTTATGAAAGGTAATTTCACACATGATTTCACTGTTTCCATTTTAAAGGTTATTGCACACATGATTTCATTGTTTCCATCTTAAAGGCTATTTTTTCATACATCATTTCACTGTTACCATTATAAAGTCATTCTACATATGATTTGGCTGTTTTCATTATGAAGGTTATTTCACAAACGATTTCACCGTTTCCATTGTAAAGGTCATTTCGCACATAATTTCACCGTTTCCAATATAAAAGTTGTTTATTTCCAGTTGGTAGTAATCAGATTCTTTAAGATATATACCATAGTAAGGACTCCAAGCTTTAAGGATCATACACGTTGTTTCAGAACGGACTGACCCATTTGTAACGATTATGCCTAGGGTTTTTTAAAGAAAAATTCTAATTTTTGTTTTTGTTTTTGTTTTGTTTTTGGCTTTTTTTCCTCTCCCAAAACGGGCCCAGTTGTAACGATCTCTTTTGGTTTCAGCTTCTCAAGGAGGCGTCAATGCGTTCGGACAATTCCATATGTGGAGTGATGGCCTAGAGGTAACGCGTCCGCCTAGGAAACGAGAGAATCTGAGAGCGCAGGTTCGAATCGCGGCTCAGCCGCCGATATTTTCTCCCCCTCCACTAGACCTTGAGTGGTGGTCTGGACGCTAGTCTTTCGGATGAGACGATAAACCGAGGTCCCGTGTGCAGCATGCACTTAGCGCACGTAAAAGAACCCACGGCAACAAAAGGGTTGTTCCTGGCAAAATTCTGTAGAAAAATCCACTGCGATAGGAAAAACAAATAAAACTGCATGCAGGAAAAAATACAAAAAAAAAAAAAAAAAGGTGGCGCTGTAGTGTAGCGACGCGCTCTCCCTGGGGAGAGCAGCCCGAATTTCACATAGAGAAATCTGTTGTGATAAAAAGAAATACAAATACAAATTATCTTGCAAGGCAGATGCCTGACAGCAGCAAAACCCAGAGTGCTAGTCAGGCATTGAGTGCATGCATATCATACTCGTGTACCTGTCAGAGAGGATTTCTCCTGCAGCATTTTGCAGGAGGACTACACTTTTTGTTGCCGTGGGTTCTTTCTGTCTGCGCGCCACACGGGACGTGGGATTTTTCGCCTCGTCCGAATGACTAGACGCTCAGTTTGATTTTTCAGTCAACCTTGGGTAATTCTGGTACGCGTGTGTAAGTGTGTAGGCATGTTAGTATGTCCGAACAGAATTCTATGTTCGAAAATAAGAAATATCTTAATGCTTATGCAATTTTATAAAAATTTTTTTAGTGCAGTTGATATTTAATGTCAGCGTGTGTGTGTCTGTGTGTGTGAGTGTGTGTGTGTCTGTAAGGGAGGGACATCTCTCTCTATATATATATATGTATATGTGTGTGTGTGTGTGTGTGTGTGTGCGTGTGTATGTGTGTGTGTGTGTGTGTGTGTGTGTGCGTGTGTATGTGTGTGTGTGTGTGTGTGTGCTCTATGAAATGCATTTTGTTTTAATCTAACCCTTATTTACTTCATAGCTTTTATAATCTGATTCATTTCTCAAGTGTGCTTTTTCATTCATATGAACACACTGGATGTTTTCCATTGTCAGATAGCGGTTGATGTGTTTTTTTAATAGTCAACTGGATGATGTAAGGCGCTTTGAGCAGCATTGGAGCTGGATATAAAATAAAAACTGTAGAAAACCTATGTATTATTATTATTATCATTATTAAAGGGCATAACCAAGAATCGAACCAAGACCTTCACGGACACCGTATGGCCAGATAAACGTCTTGACCATTCTGCGACGGTTCTCCTTTGTCATGTTTGTCCTTTTTTGTGTGTGTGATGAAACTTCTTTTTTTTTCTTCTTCTTCTGCGTTCGTGGGCTGCAACTACCACGTTCACTCGTGAGTACACGAGTGGGGTTTTTTTTTACGTACATGACAGTTTTTACCCCGCCATGTAGGCAGCCATACTCCGTTTTCGAGGGTGTACATGTTGGGTATAGTCTTGTTTCTATAACCCACCGAACGCTGACATGGATTACAGGATCTTTAACGTGCATATTTCATCTTTTGCTTGCGTGTACACACGAAGGGGTTTCAGGCACAAGCAAGTCTGCACATATGTTAACCTGGGAGATCGGAAAAAATCGGAAAAAATCTCCACCCTTTAGCCACCAGGCGCCGTTACCGAGATTCGAACCCCGGGACCCTCAGACTGAAAGTCCAACGCTTTAACCACTCGGCTATTGCACCCGTCTTGTGATGAAACGAGATCCGGCTCCTGTGACGATCATGCCCAGTGTTCCAGAACGACACTTTCCTCTGTGTGCCGCTTGTTTCTGGCACTGGTTTAACAGAAGGCAGGGAGCTGGGGGATGGGGGGAGGCAGTTCGTTACTGCAGCCTGTTGAACCCAGCAGCTATTCCCTTCACTCTATCTCAAACCATACAATGGTGACCGCCCCCCCGCCTCCCCAACCCCCCACTCATACAGTCCCATAGTGTCTCCTTGCCGGTGACGATGGAGAACGGTTAACACATTGAAACAATACGGAATTAAGACATTCGAACACTAAACAAGACACTCTTATCACTAAACAATACAGAATTGTGACCGTCTATCACAACAATACAGAATGGTGATAGTCTATCACAATAATGTAGAATAGAGACAGTCTATCACACAATACAGAATGATGACTGTCTATCACACAGTACAAAATGGAGACAGTCTATCACACAATACAGAAT
>NC_134900.1:36464299-36504299 GCF_041734735.1 Babylonia areolata
CCACAGACAAACAGACAGTACCCTGAAGGCTGCCCCCCCCTTTGCCTTGGGATGTCCACAGACAGACAGACAGTACCTTGAAGGCTGCCCCCCCCTCCTTTACCTTGGGATGTCCACAGACAGACAGACAGTACCTTGAAGGCTGCCCCCCCCCCCCCCACACACCCACCCATTTGCCTTAGGATGTCCACAAATAGACAGACAGTACCTTCAGGGCTGCCCCCTTTGCCTTGGGGGTGATGTCCACAGACAGACAGACGAACAGACAGACGAACGGTCAGACGAACGGACGGACAGACAGACATACGGACGGAAGGACAGACGGGCGGACTGGTAGACAAATAGGCAGACAGAACCTAATTTAGGGCTGCCTCCCTTTGCCTTGGGGGTGATGTACACAGACAGACGAACGGATAGACGAACGGACGGACTGGCAGGCACACAGTCAGACGGACAGGCAGACAGACAGGCACCACCTTGTGGACTTCCCCCATCTGCCTTTGGGGGGGGGGGGGGGCGAACGGACAGTACCTTGCGGGCTGTTCCCCTTTTTTGCCTTGGGGGAGATGTCCACAGACAGGTCGACAGACAGACGAACAGACAGACACAGACAGACGGTCAGACCGACAGACGAACAGACAGACAGACAGTACCTTGCGGGCTGTCCCCCTTTGCCTTGGGGGGGATGTCCACCCGACATCTGGCTGGAGGCTCATCCACGTGGAAGTGCACAGTGCTCCACGCGGAGCCGCTGACACCTGCCGTGCGGACACGCAGACAAATGCACTGACATGCTGCATGCACTACCTCCGTCCCTTCACACTAACGGCTAGCGGTGGGAAGACAGACAGACAGACAGAGAGAGAGAGAGAGAGAGAGAGAGAGAGGGGGGGGGAGGGAGAGGGAATGACAATCAGTGACACTGACGTGTTGAACTGTCAATAACTTCCAAAGTCTTTTGGCTGACAAGTGGAGTTCAGTCGATATATTGATATAAAATGCTGTCGAAAGGTGATATGCAAACCCGAACAATGATAGGTTCTCTTTGTTTTTCATGTGGTTTGTTAAAAGTTTCGGTGTTTTTGGTTTTGGTTTTATGTTCTTTTTATACTTCTTTATTTGAATATTCATCACGCATTAACGTCCTTGTTTGATACCTCTGTCATTCATAACAATCGAAATCATCTCCTTTATCACGAGCACATGGCTACGACAGAGTTGTACATTCCTTCAATGGCTTCATACAGTTCACCACTGGGCCATAATGTATTCCTGTTTACTGAATCAAAAGCCTTCTTAACTCACTCAGTACGGCCAGTCCTCTCTTCTCCTCTACACAGACCCCTCGGATGTCCAGTGGGTGTCTGAATGACCCAACCTTTAGCTTCCGTCGTCAGAATTGTGGTATTCTTTGTCAACATTCACCTCTTCAGTATAAGAGCCTTCCGCTTGCAATATTTTGATGATGGTAATTGGGGTGAAACGCTGTTGACGTCGCCTCTTTCGCCGTTCGCATGGAGAGAGTTAAAGTCAAGAAAGGCAATATACAGCTTGCAATTTTTCTTCAAATATTTTATTAGACAACTGCAAACATTGAATACATCATCAGTTGTACTGCACTACTGTGTTCTGATCTGACACCAGCCTGTTCTTCAGCCAATTTTTGGTACCTCTTTTATTCAAAACAAACGTGGAAACTTTATTAGCACGGTAACACTTTACAAGATAACAATTAAGAGACGTGTATTCGCCATTCAAATCATCACTACATCGGAACAAGGAATATGAGGAATGGCACTCTCCAACATGAGGGTGCACAAATTCAAGAGGGACTTTAAATTTTTTTTGACTCACTTGTGTAAACAATGTAGTCTATGTAATTATCCAGTGTTGAGATAGAGGGAGGGAGGGAGAGGGAGAGGGAGAGAGAGGAGAGAGAGAGAGAGAGAGAGAGAGAGAGTGTGTGTGTGTGTGTGTCCGTGATAAACTTTAACACATCCATTTTATCTCAATACTTTGTCAGTAGACACCAAATCTGGATTAAAAATAGCAAATAACCAGCACTTTCCACACATCCTTATTATCTTATTGCAGTTCTGGGAAATGGACAACAAATTTCAAATATTTTTTACAAAGAATTCACTGTTACATTTTACTTCTTTTTTTTTAATTCACAAAACGTGGCATTTTAAGTAACATACTGACACACTGGTTAATAGCAGTCGATTTATCTTTTTTGTGTGTCAGTTCAAACTGGAACTTCTTTTGCTCAGTGTGAAAATTATATTGATTCACATATCTCTCAAACTCATCGAAATTATGCTTTCCAATGGGAAATAATTTCAATATACCAAGGGAAATAATTTTCTTACAGCGGATCTCGCTTACCTAAAACATTGCATTTGAAGATACGACACTAGGTATAGAAAGGCTTTTGTGCATGACACAGTGTGAATGTCTCACACGATAGGTTTTGTATGCCTAATTACGAACGATCCAGTCGAAGCGACCAGCTCAACGTGTGTACTGTACACATGACAATTTGTACGACTGTCAAATGTAGCTCTTCTGCTTTTGAAGGCTTTCTCCAACTGGTTGCACCAGAAAAAGTTCGTCTGCTCCTCTCTTTCAACGATTTTTTCAACAGTTTAAATAGCAGTGGTGCATGAGGGTCAATGCGAACGGGCAAGTCCGGCCGAACGATTGGTTTGGGTACTTTGTGGACAATTAAAACAGAAGCAGGTCTTGAATTCATTAGACATAACATATTATTGGAACATGGCACCCGGCAGACTGTAGCTGTATTGTTGTTTCTGATTACACACACACACACACACACACACTTTCGAGAACACTCTGTAACTGACTGGCATCGTTCAAATACACACGTCAAAGTATCCTATGGGCTGATTGCAAACGATACTTTTGGGAATTCCTGTCAAAACTGACGTTCTGTTATGTCACCAACATGCTTTTTAAAATCAGTCCTCCCAGCACTGGAAATTCACAATTCATTTAAGAAATATATCCAATCAAATCAGCTATTTTAGACCGTGTCAAAGTCCACTCGAACTACCTGCGTCCATTCATTTTTGGATTTGTGAACTTGGTCGGCAGTGGTGTGCGAAGAGAAGAAACAGCGCTAATAGCTGATGTTTGACTGGGTTCTGGAAATGAATATTCATTTAGCTATCAGAACGAGGTCGAAGCAGACCGGCGTTAAATTGTGAAAATTTAATGTGTGTGGTGAAAACGCTTCGAAGTGGGGCGGTACAGGAACGCTCACATTTACACGCTGTTCGCAATTTGCCCTACCTTCCCTATACATTCGCCCAAGCGAAAATATAAGATCGAAAACAATTAATGAATATTCATTCACTAACATGCGCACTGTTCGAGATGGCATAGTATAGTGAAAGGAAGCGAAGGAGTCCGCTCAATTTTCATTGAGGATTTGTGCACAGTCCACATCACGGTTAAAAAACTTACTAAATTACGTCCGTCCACAACTGACCTTTAAAATCAGCAGAATTTCTTTCATTTTTGCCGAGAACGTTGCCTTCGAAGTAGTTATATTTTGTTTCTACTGCGCATGCGCGTTTGAAGAGGGTTTTTTTTTTCTTTTTTTTTTTTTCCGGTGTCCAATGCCAGTTGATAAAAAACAAAAACAAAAAACCCCAACAAAAACAAAAAACAAACCCGTGATCACTTTATATCAGAGCAGCGTGTATTTTCACTGATTTCGACAATGACTTTCTTTTTTGTGTGTGTGTTCGTGCCGAAGTTATAAGCTCATGGGCTCGAACTGGCTTTCGCAATTCAGTCAGTGACATAATTCATAATTGTGTACAGACCTGAGGTCACTCTGACTTCAGTCTGGGATTAAAAAAAAAAAAAAAAAAAATACATGATCGAAAATCAGGTTAGATCTGACGAACGAACACACACACACACACACACACACACACACACACTAAAACTTATATATATTCGCCCGAAGATCTGTTCGACGATGTCTCGAAGTCAGTAAGTCGTGATGTAAACAGGGAAATTCAAATGTATATGCGCGATATCTATACATGTAGCCTGTATATTTAAAGTGCTGATTCTTTTTTCTTTCTTTTTTTTTCTCCTCTTCTTTTTTTATATCTCTCACACCAGCACCAACCGTCGGTAGGTGAGAGACAGACAGACACAGACGGACGGACGGACAGAGAGACCGAAGCGAGACAACACTGATTACATGAAACAAGTTCTAAACATCCCAATCAGAACTGCCACTATTGTCACTACTTGTACTACCATTACAAGCACAAGCATTCCACTCTACATGAAGAACTCACATGAATCGGACAATAGTTCCACTACATGTTCACATCTACAATGTCATCAGTAATGGCTCAGTTATTGTTTTGCAAGGGTGGTGGGGGTAGGGGTGGGGGTAGCAGCCACAACTGTGCGTACAGTGAATAGATAAAGGCAGCATTTACCCCATGCACACTTAGCACAAAGGAGACATTTACTACTTAGTACATTTACCACTCTGATCATTTGAACACAAGAGATCTAACCTGAAACGTACTAAAATCAGAACTAAGCAGTGTGTGTGTGTGTCAGTGTGTGTGTGTGTGTGTGTGTGTGTGTGTGTGTGTGTGAGAGAGAGAGAGAGAGAGAGAGAGAGGAGACAAGACAGATGGACACAGACAGAGATAGGGACAGACTGACAGGAAGAGAGAGACTGAGTGAGAAAGAGAGAGAGAGAGAGAGAGAGAGAGAGAGAGAGAGAGAGAAAGTGTGTGTGTGTGTGTGTGTGTGTGTGTGTGTGTGTGTGTGTGTGTGTGTGTGACAGGGAGAGAAAGAGACACACAGAGACACACACAGTGGGACAGATGCACAGAGAGAGACACAGAGAGAGACAGAGAAGGTGAGAGAGCTGACCATTGTTTTTCTTGTTCTTCTTTTTCTTCCTGTTCCTCCTCCTTCCCCCTACATTGATGTAGGCCGACTGGTTGTTGGTGACCAGACTTTCCTTCAGCGCCCGGTTGATGGCATTTTGGATCTGCTCCTTCAGAGGGCCCCTCATCTCCCCTTGGCTCGTGCGGCGCGTGCCGCACGCTTTACTCACGCTGCATGCTGTGGTGCCTGCAATGGGGCCCGACAAAGGGGTAGACGTTATAGGTAATGCACTAGCAAAGAGAGGGGTTAAATACTCTGGGATTTGTCTAAGAAAAATATGGAAATCGGTGTGTGTGTGTGTGTGTGTGTGTGTGTGTGTGTGTGTGTGCCGTGTGTGTGTGTGTGTGTGTGTGTGTGTGTGTGTGTGTGTGTGTGTGTGTGTGTGTGTGTGTGTGTGTGTGTAACAGTGCACACACGCAGAGCTCGCATGTACGTATGTGTACCTACAGATTAGGCTTACATGAGCGCGCATGTGCGTACGCATACGTATACATGTGTGTGTGTGTGTGTGTGTGTGTGTGTGTGTGTGTGCGTGCGTGCGTGTGTATGAGTGAGAGAGAGAGAGAGCCGGAGAGAGGACGCGTGCGTGTTTGTGATAATTATTGCCTGCGCGGATGTATGCGTTTTCTTTACAAGTGTGTGTGTGTGTGTGTGTGTGTGTGTGTGTGTGTGTGTGTGTGTGTGTGTGTGTGTGTGTGTGTGTGTGTGTGTGTGTGTGTGTGTGTGCGTGTGTGTGTTGGTGTGTGTGGGTATGTTTCATCAAGTTTACAAGGCCTCATATGGTAAACAGTTTCACTGAGCGATATCCTTCAACTTAAAAGGGAGACTATGTACACAGAAAGAGATTTCAAAGAAGAGATAGAGCAGAAAAATGCAAAGGAATGAACAACATGTGTGTGTGTGTGTGCGCGTGTGTGTGTGTGTGTGTGCGCGCGTGCCGTGTGTGTGTGTATGTGTGTGTGTGTGTGTGTGCGTGAGTGCGCGTGTGTGTGTGTTTACGCGTGCGTGTGTGTGTGTGTGTGTGTGTTTACGCGTGCGTTTGTGTGCCAGCGTGTGTGTGTGTGTGTGTGTGTGTGTGTGTGAGAGAGAGAGAGAGAGAGAGAGAAAGAGAGACAGACAGACAGATGGAGAACAAGAAGAAAACCTAACTGGCATTTTTTTTCTTTTCTTTTTTTCTTACGTCGCCCTTTCAACAGAACACGAACAACAGGCAACGTCAGAAACGACCGAGGTGAAGCCAGTTCGTCATTCATGGAGGTTAATGATGACGTCACCGACACTTGTGCGTTGGTTCCAGAGGTTAACTGACAGCAAACTTGACCAACTGTTGCTCGGAAACGAAACGCCTGTCACGTGGTCTTTGAAACGAGTGAACTATTTTGGGCGGCTTAGTCACTTTGCTGACATTTTGTCCTAACTGAGCAGTTCAAGTTATGTTCCATCAGTTTTGCTGACGTTTATTTTGTACTTTTGTTTTTAACATCAGTTGAAATAGTGTGTAATAGTTAGTCATAGTTCAAACTCTGTTCCCCCACGCCCACCCCCGACCTTTTTTTTTTTCTTTCTTTTTTTAAATCATTAATCGTTTAATAAATTTCTGTGTTGGAATTGTGTCGTCCACGTTTTTCAGCAGTATCTTCTCTTCTGTCTGTGGACAGTAGCTAGTGGCTTCTGAAAAGGATAATCCGCCGTGTTCCACTGACGTTTCTCCCCCTTCATCCACACCGGCATTCCTTTCCCTCTGTTCCCCCGACACCTGGCACTGTGACTGAATGCACGTGCATCCAGCCCGGCCCTCATCCCCCCCGCACACTCCACTACGTCGGCGGCACTGACAGACCACGTGGTGCCGGTTACCTGCCGTTCAGTACAACAGGTAGCGCTGTTTGAAGAGCCCTGCCAGCTATTTGAATTCTGTTCAGTCATTTTGGCACAGATGTGCTGTGAGGTTTGTCCTCTGCAGGGGGGGGGGGGAAAGATACACAGCAGAGAGAAAGTTATAGCACAGAGAAAAACGCCTGGAAGAGAGAAAGACTTGCCAAGAACAGGGAATGAATCACTGCATGTCCACGCCTCACCTCCATTCCTCACAGCCGGTGCCTGAGAAACTTCAGTTCCACCGGTCCCCTTCTTCCCCGACCCTCCACACACCTGTCCCACACACCCTCACACACCTGAGGGAACACACAACGACAGCAATCAACCAAACCACTCACCTACAAGAGAACGGTGAACTTTATGAAGAAGTTGAGAGAAGCGAAGTCGGTAGCGATCATGCACAAGTCGTGAAGCCTGAATCTCGTTCATTCTCGGCCAGCTCTCGTCGCTGTAACGTCTCTTCCGCGAGAGCAGGCCCCTTGCCAAAATTGTTCACCGCTCTGCTCCCCTCAGGTATGCCAGGGAAGGGGGCCATGGGGGGAGAAAGGGGGGTGGGGGGCGGAGGAAGAAAGGCAAGGGGGGAGGCTGAAAAGAATAGGCAGCACACACTGCATGTGCGGGAGCATGGAGAGGGGGTTGGGGTGGAAAGGGGGAGGGAGGACGAAGACAGCAGATGCTAGGATTTATTTCTCCGTCCGTGGTGAAGTTGAGGGAATTGGCAGTGACAGAAGCAAACTGACAGACAAACGCACATGCACACCGAAAGAAAGAGGAAAAGAGAGAGATGGTAAGGAGGAGATGGAAGAAAGAGAGAGAGAGAGGGGGGGAGGGGGGGGGGGGGAACTCAGCACATGATTCACGAATATGTCAGTGTGAGCAGGGACCATTGCTGCCCACAGAGAGAGAGAGAGAGAGAGAGAGAGATGAATACGCGTTGAAGGTTAGATGACCGCTATATGTGAAGACTGACAACTGTTGATTTTTCAGGATTAAACACGGGCTTATTGAACAGTTTTGTGGGATAAGGTAGAACTTGAGATTAAGTGCTTTATTATGATTTTTCTAATATCACCAATAATACGATGGGTCCAGAATATTTGCCTTTTTTGAGCGCAAAGCTACATTAACGTCATTCTCTGCTACGAGAGGTTCTATACTATTGTTATCTTCGTTATCAATTGTGATATACATCACCTTCTTCAGTACTGAGTGGTTAATTGTTTTTCATACAAATTTCCTTCGGTCTCTCCATTCTTTATCAAATCATTTGGGTTGCTGAAGGTCAAAGTTGATGACCATCTTCATTCACAAACCCATTTTCAGGAGACCATCGTCAACTTCAGAAAGAGTTTTGTTTATATCAGCGTCAATTAGATTTTCAGCTTTCATGACAGTCTGTTTTACTTCACCATCCAAATGCGTTTAAATGAAATCATCTGACTTCTCTTTTTCATTTATATTCTTTTTCTATCGTATGTTTATTACTTTTTTTTATCATCATGTAGTGTCAGACAGAGTGAAAGAATGTTCTGTTAGTGAGTGTTTTGACTCAGCGCTGTTCAGAATGAATTATGTGTGGCGTAAATCTTAATAACAATTTTGATACATTAAATATTTTGATACAACAAATAATCTACCACACTCTATCCAGTAGAGGAAATGTATATAATGTTTTCAGAACTATCGTATCCAAATGCACCATCTAGAATTATTAACAAAATTCACCACAAACATTTGAAAGATTCTAATGTACTGCTAGTCCCAGTTTATGCACTACTTCATGGAAAACATTCAACTGAACTTGCAAACCGCACGCACACAAATCATAACAGACAATGCCATTTTCTTTTGGAAATTCCATTTATCAGAATTTCATTCCAGAAGTTCTTGAAGATTAGAGTAAATTTTCCACTTGCTGAACCTGTTAATCATGCAATAAAAACAATACACAAGGAATAATTTTATTCCAGAAGTTCTTGAAGATTAAAGTAAATTTTCCACTTGTTGAACCTGTTAATCATGCAATAAAAACAATACACAAAGGAATAAACATTTCTTCTTTGCCAGACATTAGAAGCTTCCATCATCGCTAGTGGAAAACAGTTTTCCTTAACGCCAAGGAAATGTTATGTTTTTCACACACACACACACACACACACACACACACACACACATGAACTATTACACTAAAACGTCTGATAAAAGGGGAAGAAGACGACGATAACTACAGTCTTCCAGAGCCAGTGGTTGAAAAATAAATATGTAAATAAATAAAAAGAACAAACACTCGATAAAAGGGGTTGTTAAAGACCAAGTCATGTTCATGAACTCCTTATAACATCGCTGTGTATCACCAATACACAAATCATTTCGTAACAAGAGCGTTAAAAATACAGCTGAATAACTCCTCGGGAAAAAAATTCATCATCACAGCACGTGGACGATTAAAAATAAAAGTTTGAAAATCCCAAGGATTGAATCCACCATAACAGTACACGGACGTACCCCCCTCCCACCCCACTGCCCCTAGAAAGAAAAAAAAAGAGTTAGATAAGCCCAAGGATTAAATCCATCATGACAGTACATGAACGTAAAAAAAAAGAAAAAAAAGAGAGAGAGAGAGAGAGAGAGAGAGAGAGAGAGAGAGAGAAAAGAAAAAAAAAGTTTGATAAACCCAAGGATTAAATCCATCATGACAGTATATGAACGTAAAAAAAAAGAGAGCGAGCGAGAGAGAAAAGAAAAAAAAAGTTTGATAAACCCAAGGATTAAATCCATCCGGAGAGCACGTGGACGTTAATTAAGAAGACAGTTCGACAAACCCCGGGGACTGAATCCACCAGCACAGCACGTGCACAATGACGTTTTCAAAAGACAGTGTGCACCTGTACAAGGACGTCAAAAAGGCAGTGTGCATGTGCACAAGGACGTTAAAAAGACCGTGTGCACGTGCGCAAGGACGTCATAAAGACAGTGTGCATGTGCACAAGGACGTCAAAAAGACAGTGTGCATGTGCACAGTGACGTTTTCAAAAGACTCTGCACGTGCACAAGGACGTCAAAAAGACAGTGTCGAGTCGGGACAGGCGCTGACCGAGGAGACGTCAGGCTGCAGCAAGGAACTGGTGTCTGAGGCAGCGGGAAAGGAACAGGACAGGGTTCTGTCTCCAACCACCGCGAAGCTTCTGTCCAGGAAGGAGTGACAGAAGTCCGAGTTGTGACTGGAATCGTACTGTTTGATTCTGTCCAGGCCGCTCAGGTAACTGGCTGCAACTGGACTGTCAGAAACATCGGCAGGGAAAGACATGCTTCCTCTGTGGTCTTGTGCTGAACCAAACTCCTCAGGCTTCTTCACCCTCGGGACACTTTCCTGGCCAACGTGTTTCGCGGCGGTCACTTCATTCGTATAACTGAGGGTTTCAGTGCCGGGGACACTTTTCCAGCCCACTTGCATTGCAGCCGTCACTTCATCCGTGGCGTTCACATTTTCAGCGCTCGGGAAACCTTGACCACCAAGACCATCATTTGTTTGGATGCTACAGACCCGTCACTGTGCTGACGAAGGATTTGTGGGGTGGCTTCACGTGCTTCTGGCACTGTGTCATGACGGGTGGCAGCGCCACACCACGAGGACTCGTCACGTGCACGTGTGTGGGCAGGGACACTGTTTGTGGCACGGCGGGGGCTGTCCGTGCCTGTTGTTCCCGATACACAGCCGCCATCCACAGAGGGGCGTTCAGCACGTCGAGAGTACTGGCCAGACCCATCGACCTTGACCTTGACCCTGACCCCCAACAGACTGTGGCCTGGGTCAGGGCGTGACCCTGAAAGGAAACTGTGCGCACACACATAGGTTCTGTTCATCATGGAGACTTCACAGGGCAGGGCAAAGTCAGCCTCGCTGTGGGCTGTGTTGGTGGTGACGTCACGATCAGCTTCGCTGTAGGTTGTGTTGATGGCGACGTCATGGTCAGCCTCGCTGTAGGTTGTGTTGGTGGTGACGTCATGGTCAGCTTTAGTGTAGGTTGTGTCGATGGTGACGTCACTGACCGCCTTGGTGTAGGTTCTGTCGATGATGACGTCGGGGTCAATCTCAATGCAGGTTCTGTTCATGGTGTCGTCACAATCATCCTCATCGTACGTTCTGTTCATGGTGACGTCACAGTCAGCCTCGCTGTCGGTCATGTTGATGGTGACATGACGGTCAGCCTTAGTGTAGGTCCTGTCGATGGTGACGTCACGATTAGCCTTGGTATAGGTTCTGTCGATGGTGACGTCGGGGTCAATCTCAATGCAGGTTCTGTTCATGGTGTCGTCACAATCATCCTCATCGTACGTTCTGTTCATGGTGACGTCACAGTCAGCCTCACTGTAGGTTGTGTTGATTGTGATGTAACGGTCAGCATCAGTGCCGGCAGAGTACCCCGTTTTAGAGGACAGCTCCAGACAGCTGACCAAACTGTCCACGTTTGCTGTCTGTCTGTGGGCAGCACGACCATTCCCGTGGCCTGCGTCGTCACCGACGTCACCAGCACGTGGTGCTGCATCCCCTTTATCTCCCCCAACCCCTGGGATGGACGAGGTGGGCAGCTGAGGTCGAGGCAGGGTACCCGTTGACCTGTGAGCCCCCTTGTTGACCTCGCCCTGTCCGGGGTGGCTGGGGGTCAGCCCTTGGGTCATGACAGGGTCAGCCAGGTCACTAGTGGTCGGCCCCCGGGTCATCCTGGGGTCAGCGGGGTTACTTGGAAACGCCCCCCGGGTCATGCCGGGGTCAGCGGAGTCACTGGAGGTCGGCCTCAAGGTCACGGCGTGCAGAGCGTGCTGCAGCAGGGTGCTGTCCTCAGAGTACTGGTCAGTGTCCAGCAAGCTGTCCTCCTCCCCCTCCTTCCCCTCCTCCTTCTTCCCCTTCCTCCTCCTGTCCACAACGGGGTCACACACCGGGCCAGGCGGGATCCGCTCTCCCTCCACCCCACACCGGGCGGGGGAGTTGGAGTTCAAGGCTGTGGGGGCGTTCTGCTGATGGCCAGGCTTCCCGGTCACGGCACCGCGGTGCGCAGGGGCTGACCAAGTGGAGGCACGTCTCCTCTGGGGGTCCCGGCCGCCGTGGGGGTGGGAGTGGCTGGGGTCATACGCCTGGCTTCTGTCCCGCCATTGAGGGCGCCCATGGGTGGTGGTGACAGACTGCTGGGAGCAGTTGAGATAGCTGACGTCAGAGGGAACGGAACCGTTGAAGAAGTCCGCCAGCCGGTCCAGAGAAGAGCGGTTGCCCGAGGTTGACTGGGTCTGGTACAGCTCGCCGGACGTGTTGATGGAGTCTGTGAACAGATGCACGGCGTCAACAACACACCACGGCACGTCATCACACGGCGTCAACAACACACCACGGCACGTCATCACACGGCGTCAACAACACACCACGGCACGTCATCACACGGCGTCAACAACACACCACGGTACGTCATCACACGGCGTCAACAACACACCACGGTACGTCATCACACGGCGTCAACAACACACCACGGCACGTCATCACACGGCGTCATCAACACACTACGATACGTCATCACACGGCGTCAATAACACACCACAGTACGTCATCACACGGCGTCATCAACACACCACGGTACGTCATCACACGGCGTCATCAACACACCACGGTACGTCATCACACGGCGTCAACAACACACCACGGTACGTCATCACACGGCGTCAACAACACACCGCACCACGTCATCACACGGCGTCAACAACGCACCACGTCATCACACGGCGTCAACAACACACCACACACCACGTCATCACACGGCGTCAACAACACACCACACGGCGTCATGACACGGCGTCATCAACATACCACACACCACGTCATCACACGGCGTAATCGTATTACGTCACCACACCACGCACGTCGTCACGCTGCGTTATCACATGTAAATGGGAACGATGTTGATTCAGAAAACCATCAGCAATGCAATCGTCAACATGTGCAAAGAAAACGATCTCATCAAACAGTATAAATTATTATTAACAGCAACTGCACCGTCTTTTTAAGGCTTTATACAAACATAGCAATAAATCTTTTATATCATCTCTTTGTTGGATGATGAAAACAAAAGGATCAACTGAACATGTAGATAGATCAACGTAGTAATAAAGAACTATGTTACTGGAATAAATTCTTCTCTAAGATCACTCTATGCGGACACTGAAACATAAAAAAGCAATTCCTCCTCCTCAGCCGAGATGCAGAACTTCTCGTGTATCTTAATGAATGCTTACAGATTGATGAGAGAGAGAGAGAGAGAGAGAGAGAGAGAGAGAGAGAGAGAGAGAGAGAGAGAGAGGAAGATCCTCCTGCTGCTGTTACTGCTGCTGCTGCTGATGGTGATGATGATGATGATGGTGATGATGATGATGATAATGACAACGACGACGACGACGACGATGACGATGATGATGATGATGATGATAATGACTACAACGACGACGACGACGATCATGATGGTGATAATGACGACGACGATGACGATGATGATGATGATGTCGAAGACGACGACGATGATGATGGTGATAATGACGACGACAACGATGATAATAATAACGACGACGATGATGATGGTGATAATGACGACGACGATGATGATGGTAATAATGACGACGACGACGATACGGATGATGGTAATAATGACGACGACTACGACGATGATGATAGTGATAATGACGACGACGACGACGATGATGATGGTGATAATGACGACAACGACGACGATGATGATGATCGTGATAATGACGACAACGACGACGATGATGATCGTGATAATGACGACGACGGCGATGACAAACTGACCCCAATCCTGACGCCGATCCTTCACCACGCACCACTGACACCCACATGCCCAGCAGCATGCCCCAGTCAGTGCTGCCCCCTTGCGGCGGCAGGATCGGGCATGTGTCAGGGGGTCGGTCACGTGCTCCTGCCGGTCCTCGGGCTCGCAGGTGGTGGTGCAGTAGTACCGGGCATGCCAGGCCTTCCAGGCCAGGTAGATGGTCATCACCGTCAGTGACGTGCCCAGGATCACGCTGGACACACACACACACACACACACACACGCACACACGCATACATACGCACACGCACGCACATACACACACACACACATTCACTCACTCAATTACACACACACACACACACACACACACACACACACACACACACACACACACACACACTTTTAATTTTGGAATGGCTTCTTTACGAAAAAAAAGAAAGAAAGGTTTTAGTCATTATCGGTATTCACAGTAAGTGATGTGAAATCTCACTACAGGTAAGGAAAAACTGGAAAATACCGTCTCCAAATTATATACACTTTTTTCGTATCAGTTGAACATTGTACATGCGTCAAAAAGCGCAGCAACATGATTTCTAAACAGACTTTTGGAGTAGTAATATGGGGCGATCCCTTAACAAATGACGGAAGTAGTGGTAGCAGCACACACACACACACACACACACACACACAGAGCCCATCAACCTAAGCATGCACGCACGCACACACACACACACACACACACACACACACACACACACACACACAGAGTCCATCAACCTAAGCATGCACGCACGCACACACACACACACACACACACACACACACACACAGAGTCCATCAACCTAAACATGCACGCACGCACACAGACACACACACACAGACACACACACACACACACACACACACACACACACACACACACACACACACACTCAGTCCATCAACCTGAATATGTGGATCCCAGAGAGAACGGCATCAGGTGAGGGGGGCATTGTAGCGTTGACGCTGTCATAGACACTGCTGAAGGTGGTGTTGACGTGGATGCCCGTGTCGCCAGGACGGGAGGCCCAGACAGGCCAAGGACTAGTCCCCTGACCACCGTCAGCCCAGGAACTGCTGTCAGCACTGTCTGCCCGAGGGAACAGGATCATGTCCTTTGACCCCGCCTCCATGTCGCTCGACCCTGACTCGGCCATCGCAAACCTGAAGAAACATTTTTTTAAATTTTTTTTTAACATCATGTTATATCCGATATGTGTGTGACATTATGCTTGTGACATTCGTCATGTGTGTGAAATCATGTCTCATGTCTCATCCTTTCCGTCATGTACACAGATACAGGAAATAAGCGGGTATACCCTGCAGAAAAACAATCTCTCAGCCCCCGGCCAACCCCACCCCGCTTATCGATTTGAAGGTTTTAAACTATGGAAGTTTTTTTTCTTAAACTTTGGAGTGGAAAGTTTGCAGTGGTGACTCATTTTAATTGTTGTTTTTTTTGTTTTTTTTTTTTTATCCTTGTAGTAGTTATTAACGCGGCGATAGCCTTGAGATGGCCTTAGTGGTCGGCGAGGCTCTAAGCACCATAATTTCATTTCATTTACCCCGCTTATCAATGACACAAGAACAGAAACAGTCAAACAGAAACAATGTCCTTTCACCCCCTCCTCGAAACACACTTTTGTAAGATGGCACAGCATTACAATGTACACACACACACACACACACACACACACACACAAACCAACCTGGTGGCCCAACGTCGAGTCAGTGTTGTCACGTTCTCGTCACGTTCTGATACGTGACTGTCATGTGATGACAGGGGACAGAATTCACCCTCCTTTTCCATCCCCACTTCCGCTTCCTCACCCCGTCTCACCACGTCCTGTTAGCCGGTGTAGCCTTACAAAACTACACCCCCACGAAATAAATGATTCTGATCATGGAAACACGACAGTGTCATTTTTGAAATATATAGTAAAACCATATCAGCCTACTTGAGATTCAATTTGAAACCATCCTTGGATATTTCACGACAATACTATTCAAAACAAGTCACAAAATAAAATGTTTTGGCGATGCACAGCGGCAATATTCACACCTGGTGTCAGTTGAAAGTCAGTGCTGGCCCTGAGAATGTATAATGTTGGAGTGGACAGGTCTGAGAGAGTAGGCCGGCAGATCGAGCCTTCTAAAAGGTACCGGCCCAAACCTTTCCCAGGAAAATCACCACGGAACAGTCACCGTTTATTATTTATTAAAGTGTATTGCTACTGCACATATTCTTGAATCTCTGTGTGCTTTACAATAGCACTGAAAGCGTTTACTCAAACATCCCCCACAAACCTACACATATTATTTGAAACATAAGTAAGAGAAGACAATTCAGTATCTGAAAAGAGGTCGTGCCATAAAACGAATCAAATAATGTATTTAACATAATCACATTCCCTCTCGTGCGCCCAGCGAGCACTGAGTGGCGGTGGCCGGGAGTTGGAAGTGGGGGTGGGGGGTGGGGGTTGGGGGTGGGGGTGGGGGGGAGGATGGTGGTGTTCTTTTCAACTGTTGTTGGTGGTAGACCGCGCACAAGGTTTGCCGGGGGATGTCTTTGTGTGGGGGCACAGTAAAAACCGGATGCAGCGACTGCTTTTCCCTGTGTGTAGTGAACACTTTTCATAAGGCCTGCTCCCCCCACCCACACCGCCTTCCACACCCACCCACCTCCTTTCATACCCCCCTCCCCTTCCTTTCACACCACACCCGGCTTCCTTTTACATCCCTCTCTCACAGTCTGCATCCTTCACACCCCCTCCTGCCTCCCCCCCCCCCCGCCCCCCCTCAGTTGCATGCAGGTCATGGAGCACCAGAACGTGTTTTTTTCCTCTTTTTTTTTTTCTTTCCGGCCGGTGCTTTCACACGCCTTCTTCATTGGCCAAAAAAACCAAAAACCTTTTTTCTTTATGTTTTCGTTCGTTTTGTTTGTTTGTTTGTTTTTTCTTTTCGTTTTTTTTTCTTTCGTTTTCTTTATAACATGTCAGTTTTCGATCAATACATTGTTTCTAAATGTATTCAAAGTAGTATTCTTCCAAATACACTAAGTTCTTTGTCTGAATAATCGATTTTCATGGACAATTTCAGTGAATATTTTAACAGTATACATGTGTTTTGAATTGTCTGCCACCCCCTCCTTCCTACTGACCCTCCGTCTTTCTACATGCTTCTTCCGGTATCACTGAATTCGTAAGTCCTACTGACCTCTGCCGGCCATGACACCTTCCTAGTATCGGCCTTCCGTCCGTCTCCATTCTTCTTCTTCTTATTATTATTATTAAAAGCAGTCGCAGTAGTAGTAGTAGTAGTAGTAGTAGTAGTAGTAGTAGTAGTATGAAATTACCAAAACACAGACACTAGTATCTATAGAATTTTAGTGTCTATGACCAAAATCAGTCCAGCAACTGGACTGGCTCAGAGGTAGCTGCGGATTTAAAAAAAATTTTAAAAAGTTTTCTTTAATCACAAGAAGAATCACAAACGAATAATAGTGTCAACCACATTCATGTTGATCACTGGAAGGGGGGAAAGAGAGAGAGAGAGAGAGAGAGAGGCTCGTGTACTGACCACTGAGCTGAATACTGTTGTGCTCGATGGTACTGATAGTGGAATCGTTTGCGGTAAAAAGACATGTAGTTTCCTAAAATGGTGGACGGAGTGTTTACATCTTCAAAACAGGGTGATAGAGTGATCAGCTAACTATGAATATGTCTTCCCAGGCGGCATGGAGTCGAATTGAACTGATACAGCCAGCAAGTAAGACATGTCTACGTTGGATGAGGAAGGGAGAGGGTAGAGGAATGGTAGTTCATGTATGAAAAGAAACGGTGTGCATTACTGGCGTTGTTCCAGTTTTAAACTCCGTGCCAGAAGCTGTGGGAGGAGCTTTCCCCCTTTATATTCCTTTTGTGGGAACTGAAAGTACTGTTCTTTTATTACATGTACTGCCCCAGCTTTAACCAAATGAGAACCATTGAAGCTCATGGCTGTGCAGGTTTGGGTTTGACCTCAGGGACCGATACGGCATGGGATTCGCAATGGCCACAACATTGCTCACACCATGTTGATGAATGTCATTTTTGGATTGGTGTGTGTGTGTGTGTGTGTGTGTGTGTGTGTGTGTGTGTGTGTGTGTGTGTGACTGCATCCTGAACTCCACTCCCAGGATTAAAAAGAAGAATTTATTACTGTGTCAAAGTAAGGTTTGATTTTATTAACCCTTTCACAGAACTATTACTGATTTTTGCAAAATGATAACCAACGTTAAAAAAAGAAGGAAAAAAAAGAAGCTCAGAAGCATGTAAACACACATTTTCTTGAAGGAAAATGAATGTACCATATAATATTATCATAAGTTCAGTGTTGACAGGATGAGATAACAGACGAAGTGCATGCATTTGTGTTCCTACCGGAGTAGATTTCTTTTTCAGAGTTTTGTGAAGGACAACACTTTTGTTGCCATGGGTTCTTTTTCACAGTGTCTCAAGTTTGTGCTACACACATGATCTTGATTTATCTCATCTGAATGACTAGACGCTCAGTTTGATTTTCCAGTTAAACTTGGGGATGGGAGAAAGGGTGAGAACGGGAATTAAACCTAGACATTTACTGACAATGTATAGGCAATCTATAAGCATTGTAACTATTCTGCCACATTCTTCTTTAATGGTGTGTCATGTTGATTGTATTAAGTATGTGACAGTGTGTGTTGTACAAACGTGACAGAGTGTGTCATTGTACAGGTGACCGTGTGTGTTTTTTATACAGGTGACAGCGTGTGTCCCCATGAGCGCAGTGGTCACAGAGTTGTCATTGATGAAGGAAACCTGTACGTGCTAGGCGGCTACAATCCTGATGTGGTTGACTCTGATGTGGAAGATGAGGAAGAGCTTTGCAAGCGCATCTTTGTTCAGGTCAGGGACTATGTATATTTTTTATGTTATATCTCTGCTGTCACTCTGCTCTCTCTCTCTCTCTCTCTCTCTCTCTCTGTGTGTGTGTGTGTGTGTGTGTGTGTGTGTTAACTGTTATGTAAGAGGGGGAACAATTAAAAAGAAGGGTAGGATTGCAGGTAGGAGGAAAAGGACACATACACACACACACACTCTCCTCACCCAGTATAAGGGCCACATGGACTTTTTATGAAGCGTTTACTAAAAGCAGAAATAAGTACCACATAGCAGCACTACCGGTTAAGCTCTGAGCAGAACTAAGCAGGCTTGAACAGCACATTGCTGCTGCACTAAGTTCCTTCTGAGTATATATATATATATAATATATGGACATCACTGATGTGAAATTGAAAAGCTGATTTAACAGTCATCAACACATGTCATGGGGCCAAAACCATTCACACCTTTTACCACATGTCCAACTGCATAGACACTTCCCACAGAGATCTGCGTCAGGTAAAACAAGCTCTGTTTAGTGTACCTGCCACTAGCAGTGACATAAAATTAAAATACTGTGCACCAAACACATTACCTGTAATATGACTCTTAGTGGTTACCCAGTCCTGTAAATACATACAAGAAGAACCATGAACAATTAATGTTGAACTGCAAGTTGAAGCACCACTTAAAACTAGATACATTGTAATGTAATATCAAATTTGTATGGAGTGAGTAGAGATGAATCAAGAAACAAGTCACTCAGGAATTTCTGAACACACCCACCCCTTTTTACAACTCTCAGCCAGTGCTGACCTGTTTTTAACTACACTCACAATTTAAGATTACTTTTAAGGTAACAAGTTAAACCAAGGTTTTGATGTGTCTTCCACTTCCTTGTAGAAATCATAGACATCATAGCCTGCATTTATTACTGTCTTTATGTGTATTTATAAATATGAAGTATCATTCCTTGCTGGATAATTCCTTGATAAGTTGATATCACTCATTGCAGGATGATTCTGTGATCATTATTGGATGACTGTTGTAGCTGTGTAATTTCTGTGCATCACTGCATGTTAACAATTTTGCAGATCTGGAGATGAAACTATTAAAAGCTTTTGGGGGGATTATTTCTGTGCATGTTAACAATGTTGCAAATGTGGTGATTCAACTTTTTTAGGGGGTGGGGGTGAGGATAATTTCTGTGCATAACAATGTTACAGATGTAGAAATTCAGTGGGGTTTTTGTGGTAATTTCTGCGCATGTTAACAATGTTGCAGATGTGGAGATTCAACCTTTTCTTCCGGCGATGGACAGAGCTGCAGATGACTGGGGACATCCCTCAGTATCTGGCCTCCCACTCTGGTCTGTAACTAACACACACACTCACACACACATATATCACATATCACATACACACACACACACACACACACACACATATCACACACACACACACACACACACACACACACACACACACACTCACATACACTCACACACATATCACATATCACACACACACACACGCACACACCATTACACACACACACACCATCACACACACACACACATACACACACACACACATACTCATACACAAACCATAACACACGCACAAAACACTTATAGTGAATAGACGTTAAACTGAAGAAAACACATGCACAAACACATACATACACACCATGATGTGTGTGTGTGTGTTCATGTATGTACGTGTGTGTGTGTGTGTGTGTGTGTGAACGATATGTGTGTGTAGAACAGCTGATAATCTGGAACAGGTTTATCAGAGAAATTAGTGAATAGTATAAATGTGGTTTTGACGCACCTGTTGACATGAGCATATACGTTGAGCAGCATGTGTTAAATTTTTGCGCTGTGTTTACAGTGTGCAGGCAGTGTCACCTGCACCACCCTCACTCTGTCTCCCCTCCCCCATCCCCACACCCCCTTTCCCTGTCTCCTTTGCCTCCCCTGTCCCTTCACCCCCACCTCCCAACCTCCCACTCCCCCCTCCGCACTCCGTCTCATCTCCCTCCCCGCTCTTTTCGCGTCTCATTCTTTGAGGTTGGGCCAGGCCTGTCTCTCCTTCCCCCCTCTCTCTGCCTTCCCCCCTTCTCTCCTGTGGTTGGTTCTATGATGTTAGTGGACGCAGCGTTCCGCCCCCCCCCCCCCACCCCCCTTGGCCCCCACCCACTCCTCCTCCTCCTGTCCCTCTGTCTTGGTTGGTCAAACAAGTCCAGTGTTTGCTTATGCCGTAACCAGTCAGTGGCGTGGCTTGGCAGTACGATAAGCAGTGTATGGCGTAACCAGGTTTCCGGCAAGTTGTGGTGAATGATCTATGTTAACTCACTCAGTGCGGCCAGTCCTCGCTTCTCCTCTACACAGACCCCTCGGATGTCCAGTGGGTGTCTGAATGACCCAACCTTTAGCTTCCGTCGTCAGAATTGTGGTATTCTTTGTCAACATTCACGTCTTCAGTATAAGAGCCTTCTGCTTGCAATATTTTGATGATGGTAATTGGGGCGAAACGCTGTTAACGTCGTCTCTTTCGCCGTTCATATGGAAAGAGTTAATGCAGACTGTGGTCGGAACATTTCCCATGCAGGGGTCTATCCCTGAAGTCGCTCCCACCGCCCCCTTCCCTGTCTTTCCTTCCTCGGGTTTCACGCTTTGTCATTATTTGATGTGGATGTCTAGATGTCGGTATTTTGGAAAAGTGATGCTATTGTGATCTATGATCAGGCCGACTGTCATGCCCATGTTTGTATCTTAGGGCTTAGAAAGAACTGCTTAGTAGGAAATTGGTGTTGCTTAGATGTGTGTGAGTTAGTACTGCTGTGTGCTGTTTAGTTCTGCCTATTCCAAGGTTATAATAAACACCCAATATGGTGCTGCTGTTTGTGTGATGAGAGAGAGTGAGTGAGCGCATGCATCCTCAATTCCTCTTCCTGCGAACCTACTTCTGTTCCTCTACCCCCCTCTACTTCATCTCTTTCCCTCCCCCCCCCACCCCCCCTTTTTTTTTACGTCTGTCTTTGTGCTGGCAGCGTCTTTGCACGGCAACACCTTGCTGACGTTTGGTGGGAGTGGCATCCCCTTTGGCACACGCAGCTCCCAGTACATCCACATGTGTCACCTTCACCCCTCCTCCACCTCCGTCTGCTGGAAGAAACTGCCGTCCTTGGGGAAGGTACCACAGCGCAAGTATGGACAGGTGACCACTAGTTTTTTTGTTTCTTTGTTGTTGTTGGGTTTTTTTTTGCTGTCCCATCATCTGCATCGTTTCAGTGGTGTTCCTCCCACTCTGCTCATTCCGAGTCCCCGTACATGTTTGTGTGTCTCTTAGAACAACGGCAGATCTGTAAGTCGGCCAAAGTGCTAGTAACTTCACCGTTGGAAAATAAAGATTCATTCATTCATTCATTCATTCATTCATTCCCCCATATACAGCCACACCAGGGTTCGTCTGTCACCAGGTGACCACTGTTACTGCACTGTGATACTGTGGAGGAAGGTAGAAGAATGGTTAAGATGCATGTCTGCCGATACAGTGTTTGTGAGGGTCTGGGTTCGATTCTCACTCTCAGCCCTTTTTCAAAGTTTGACTGGAAAGTCTTGTCGTTCGGATGAGATGATAAACTGAGGTCCTGTTTGCAGCAGTCACTTGGCGCACTGAAGACAAACCCATGGCAACAAAAAGTTTTTAATTACAGTTTACACATACTTAACCGTGACCCAACTAGTGCAGACACCGGCAGGGGTCTGTCCTGTGCAAACTACTCTCCGCCTGTGCGGAGAAAACGAAAGCAACTACGGCTGATAACCTCCCGGAAGTAGGTAACCTCCCCTTTGTCCCGCTGGCTAGCGCCCTCTTTTTCCGGCAGCCATCATGACTCCTGTTCCTGTTCTCTTCATATGGCTAAGTTGGTTTTTTTTCGTATTTTCTGTCTGTCTGTCAATTCTCTGGCATTCTTGTTTTTTGATGGCAACAAAAAGTGTTATCCTCAGGCAAAATTATGTAGGAGAAATCCACTTATTCAGATGCACAAATTATATATATATATATATATATATATGCATGTACTCAAGGCCTGACTCAGCACATTGGGTTATGCTGTTGGTCAGGCATCTGTCTAGCAGATGTGGTGTAGCATATATGGATTTGTCCGAACGCAGTGATGCCTCCTTCAGAAACTGAAGTGGACAGGTGAGTCGTCATTTCATGTGACCTTCATCATAACAGGGACCAGTAACTTGAAAGTGTAAGGATCACTGATTCGTGGAACACATCAAATTGATGGGGGGGTCTCCATACAGTGAGAGTGTAATGTGCATATATGTGGTGGTGTGATGAGTACATGACTTGTGATTAATCTTTCTCCAAAACTGGTCAGTTGAAGATGTAATGGGTGTGTGTGTGTGTGTGTGTGTGTGTGTGTGTGCAGTGCCAGCTGTACCAGTGGCCCTACCTGTACATTGTGGGGGGCACGACAGGCTTTATTTACAACAGTGATGTCCATCGTTTCAACCTGCAGACCGGAGAGTGGACGTGTTTGTGGGACTCCCTGTATAACGAGGAGATGTATCAGAAGAGCCCTACCGGCAGGTAACTTTGCATTTCACGTGTTCTTTGATTCTACCTGTCTTAGCTCTGTGTTGTATCGACACAGCCCAATCAACATGTAACGTTCCAATCCACCTGCCGTTAATTCTACCTGCCCAATCTCTGTGCAGTATTGACTCAGCCTAATTAACAGGTAACGTTCCATTCCACCTGCTCTTAATTTTGCCTGCCCTATCTCTGTGCTGTATTGACTCAGCCTAATTAACAGGTAACGTTCCATTCCACCTGCTGTTAATTTTGCCTGCCCTATCTCTGTGCTGTATTGACTCAGCCTAATTAACAGGTAACGTTCCATTCCACCTGCTCTTAATTCTACCTGCCCTATCTCTGTGCTGTATTGACTCAGCCTAATTAACAGGTAACGTTCCATTCCACCTGCCCTTAATTCTACCTGCCCTGTCTCTGTGCTGTATTGACTCAGCCTAATTAACAGGTAACGTTCCATTCCACCTGCTCTTAATTCTACCTGCCCTATCTCTGTGCTGTATTGACTCAGCCTAATTAACAGGTAACGTTTCACTCCACCTGCCCTTAATTCTACCTGCCCTGTCTCTGTGCTGTATTGACTCAGCCTAATTAACAGGTGATGTTCCATTTCACCTGCTCTTAATTCTACCTGCCCTATCTCTGTGCTGTATTGACTCAGCCTAATTAACAGGTGACGTTCCATTCCACCTGCTCTTAATTTTGCCTGCCCTATCTCTGTGCTGTATTGACTCAGCCTAATTAACAGGTAACGTTCCATTCCACCTGCTCTTAATTTTGCCTGCCCTATCTCTGTGCTGTATTGACTCAGCCTAATTAACAGGTAACGTTTCACTCCACCTGCCCTTAATTCTACCTGCCCTGTCTCTGTGCTGTATTGACACAGCCTGATCGGCAGGTAGCGTTACATTTTACCTGCCCTTAATTCTGTGATTTTGCTTCTGTTATAGACACAGCCCTGCCGACAGGTACCTTTTCGTCCACCTGTCCTTAACCCTTCCATTGCCATTGTCGTATTTCAGCAACAGCCAGGTAGAGCACCGATGTCACTGAAATGTGAGCAGATGTTGAGTCGGCTATCCGCGAACTTACTGCTTTTAATTTTCGATGGTAGGATAAACCATAAATTGTAAACATAACAAGGGAATCCTCAGCTGTTCTTAGATGCCATCTTTCTATGCTTTTGGCACCAGTGAAGGAATGTTGCGCTCTAAATTGACTGGTGGTGAAAGGGTTCATTCTTTTCTTCTTTTGCTTTGTTGCTTTTTTTCTGCACATATACTTTTCTCTCCTTCTCCCTTTTCTTTACATCAACACTCATCCATTCACTCACTGTCTGTTTGCTTCTCTGTTAATGGACAATATACAGGTACAGACATGATACAGACATGTGTGTTGTGTGTGACAGGTACAGACATGGTACAGACAGGTGTGTTGGTGTGTTACAGGTACTGACATAATACAGACATATGTGTTGATGTGTGACAGGTACAGACATGATACAGACAGGTGTGTTGATGTGTGACAGGTACAGACATGATACAGACAGGTGTGTTGTGCGTGACAGGTACAGACATGGTACAGACAGGTGTGTTGGTGTGTTACAGGTACTGACATAATACAGACATATGTGTTGATGTGTGACAGGTACAGACATGATACAGACAGGTGTGTTGGTGTGTGACAGGTACAGACATGATACAGACAGGTGTGTTGGTGTGTGACAGGTACAGACATGATACAGACATGTGTGTTGGTGTGTGACAGGTACAGACATGATACAGACAGGTGTGTTGTGTGTGACAGGTACAGACATGATACAGACAGGTGTGTTGGTGTGTGACAGGTACAGACATGAGATGGTTCTGCACCAGAAGCAGCTCTTGATGTTTGGTGGAGGACAGGCCCTCGCCGCCTTCCCCCTGGATAAGGTCGCTGTCTGTCTGTCTGTTTTTTTGTCAACCAGTCTGTTTCAGTGTTCGTCTGTCTGCCTTCCTGTCTGTCTGTCGGTCTGTCTGTTTTTTTCTGTTTTTCTTCCCCTGGCTGTCTGTCTGTCTGCCTTTTTGTCTGTCAGTTTGTCCGTCTCTTCGTCATTCTTTCTGTCTGCCTGTCTCTGTCTGTCTCACTGGCTGGCTATTTCTCTGCCTCTCTGTCTGTCTGTCTGTCTGTCTGTCCATCCCTTCCATAAGATCACTGCCCCCCCCCCCCACCTCTCTCCTCAGTAAGATCATTGGGTGCATCACCAACAAGTGTCATTAGTAAAGTACAAACGCAAGTTGCATATTCTTACAGGATGTAGAGTACGGTAAAAGAAATGAAGGGATTTAAAAAACAAACTTTAAATGTGTGAGTACAACATTCCTTTTGAAGAATACTAAATCACAACAAAAACTGTGTTGCTTTTTGATTTTGTGGACTGTGTGAACAGAAATATATGACGATTAAACCCAGTAGCTGTGGAAATATATACGTATTGGTGTTTGTTGGTGATACGATTTTTCTGTCTACTAAGTTACTAATGCATACAACTATTTAGGAATGGTATTTGCAACAAGGTTAAACTTGGATATGGGATGGTGTGAAATGTGCAGAAAAGTGAAAAAGGTGTGTCGGAAAAGTTGAAGTCTATGAGGAAATTAATCCATTTTTGGCTGTAGTGTAAACAATGGGAGTCTGTGTAATAACCCTGTGTTTCGGCTGTCCGTGAATATGTATGTGTGTGTGTGTGCCTCTGTGTGTGTGTGTGTGTGTGTGTGTGTGCCTGTGTGTCTGTGTGTGTTTCTATGGTAAACATTAACAAATATAGTTTCTCGGGAAATACTTTATTGACATCTAATTTGGCTTAAAAATAGAAAAAATTAAATTCTTTCCTCGCATTTCAGTTATGATAACAGCGTGCTTCTGGGAAGAGCTGAAGAAACATTGTGTGTGTGTGTGTGTGTGTGTGTGTGTGTCACAGATCCCATACTTTGACCTGGTGGAGTGCGTATGGAAGGAGCACCAGACGACCCCTGACCTCTTTGAAGGTGAAGGTGATGGTGACCATTCCAAAGGTAAGTGTGTGTAGTTTTGTCTGGCGGTAGCTGAACTGGTAATGTACCCACTGGATTGGGAATTCATGTAGCTGGGCTAGTGGTACACTGACTGGATTGGAATATACTTCAACAGTGTGACAAACATGTTCACAGTTCTTTTTTTTAGTCAGTATGAGAAATAGACATGTCCATAGTTCTCAGTCATTGTTTGACATAAACATGTACCTAGTTTTCAGTCATTCAGTTTCAGTAGCTCAAGGAGGCGTCACTGCGTTCGGACAAATCCATATACGCTACACCACATCTGCCAAGCAGATGCCTGACCTGGTTCAGTCATTGTGGGAAAGAAATTTGTACCTAGTTTTCAGTTAGTTTGAGAAAGAAACATGTACCTAATTTTTAGTCAGTGTGAGAAAGAAACAAGTACCTTGTTTTCAGTCAGTGTCAGAAAGAAACATGTACAGTGTTTTCAGTCAGTGTCAGAAAGAAACATGTACAGTGTTTTCAGTCAGTGTCAGAAAGAAACGTGTACAGTGTTTTCAGTCAGTGTCAGAAAGAAACATGTACAGTGTTTTCAGTCAGTGTCAGAAAGAAACATGTACAGTGTTTTCAGTCAGTGTCAGAAAGAAACGTGTACAGTGTTTTAAGTCAGTGTCAGAAAGAAACAGGTACCTAGTTTTCAGTCAGTGAGAGAAATAGATATGTCCATAGTTCTCAGTCAGTGTTTGACATAGGCATACATAATTTTCAGCCAGTGTGAAGTGATTTCACTTCGCAAGGAGAAGACAATCACTCGCTCTGTTTCAGTGAAGTACAAAGTCTTAGGTCAGAGGAGTCGGGTAGATGAGGCAGGATGAGGTAGACACTGACCACAGTGAGGCAGGATGAGGTAGACACTGTCCACAGAGGTAGATGAGGCAGGATGAGGTAGACACTGACCACAGAGGTAGATGAGGCAGGATGAGGTAGACACTGCCCACAGAGGTAGATGAGGTAGACACTGACCACAGTGAGGGAGGATGAGATAGACACTGACCACAGTGAGGGAGGATGAGGTAGACACTGCCCACAGTGAGGGAGGATGAGGTAGATACTGCCCACAGTGAGGGAGGATGAGGTAGACACTGTCCACAGAGGTAGATGAAGCAGAATGAGGTAGACACTGACCACAGAGGCAGATGAGATGAGGCAGGATGAGGTGGATACTGCCCACAGAGGTAGATGAGGCAGGATGAGGTAAACACTGCCCACAGAGGTAGATGAGGTGGACACTGACCACAGAGGTAGATGAGGTAAACACTGCCCACAGAGGTAGATGAGGTAAACACTGCCCACAGAGGTAGATGAGGTAGATACTGCCCACAGTGAGGGAGGATGAGGTAGACACTGCCCACAGAGGTAGATGAGGCAGGATGAGGTAGACACTGACCACAGAGAGGCAGGATGAGGTAAACACTGACCACAGTGAGGCAGGATGAGGTAAACACTTACCACAGAGGTAGATGAGGCAGGATGAGGTAGACACTGCCCACAGAGGTAGATGAGGCAGGATGAGATAGATACTGCCCACAGTGAGGCAAGATGAGGTAAACACTGCCCACAGAGGTAGATGGGGCAGGATGAGGTAAACACTGCCCACAGAGTTAGATATGATGAGGCAGGATGAGGTAAACACTGCCCACAGAGGTAGATGAGGCAGGATGAGGTAGACACTGCCCACAGAGGTAGATGAGGCAGGATGAGGTAAACACTGCCCACAGAGTTAGATGTGATGAGGCAGGATGAGGTAAACACTGCCCACAGAGGTAGATGAGGCAGGATGAGGTAGACACTGCCCACATAGGTAGATGATGCAGGATGAGGTAGACACTGACCACAGAGTTAGATGAGGCATGATGAGGGAGACCACAGAGCACACACTGACCAATCACAGCACTGCGTGTCGTGTTGCAGGAGCTCCGGCACCGCGACGCTGCCACAGCTGTGTCCTGCACAACAATGGTGAGTGGGAGTGTCCCCTTCAGGGAAGTGATGGCCTAGAGGTAACGCGTCCGCATAGGAAGCGAGAGAATCTGAGCGCGCTGGTTCAAATCACGGCTCAGCCGCCGATATTTTCTTCCCCTCCACTAGACCTTGAGTGGTGGTCTGGGCGCTAGTCATTCGGATGAGACGATAAATCGAGATACCGTGTGCAGCATGCACTTAGCACACGTAAAAGAACCCATGGCATCAAAAGGGTTGTCCCTGGCAAAATTCAGTAGAAAAATCCACTTCTACAGGAAAAACAAAAAAAACTGCCCACAGGAAAAAATACCAAAAAAAAATGGGTGGTGCACTCAGTGTAGCGACACACTCTCCCTGGGGAGAGTAGCCTGAATTTCACACAGAGAAATATGTAGTGACAAAAGCAAGAGAAATACAATAAGGTCCTTACAGGTCCTTGCAAGTATTCCCAGTAAAGCCTTACAAGTGCTTGCATTTACACCAAGGTCCTTACAAGTTCTTACACCAGCAAAAAAACCATCGAGGATGAAACCCCATTTGACAAATTGCAGAAGCATCACTGTCATCACACACCATACAACACTGTGTGCGTCACTGTCATCACACTCCATACAATGTGTGCATTACTGTCATCACACACCATACAACACTGTGCACATCACTGTTATCACACGACATGCAACACTGTGTGCATCACTGTTATCACACACCATACAACACTGTGTGCATTACTGTTATCACACACCATACAACACTGTGTGCATCACTGTTATCACACACCATACAACACTGTGTGCATCACTGTTATCACACACCATACAACACTGTGTGCGTCACTGTTATCACACACCATGCAACAATGTGTGCATCACTGTTATCACACACCATACAACACTGTGTGCATCACTGTTATCACACACCATACAACACTGTGTGCATCACTGTTATCACACACCATACAACACTGTGTGCATTACTGTTATCACACACCATACAACACTGTGTGCATCACTGTTATCACACGACATACAACACTGTGTGCATTACTGTTATCACACACCATACAACACTGTGTGCATTACTGTTATCACACGACATACAACACTGTGTGCATCACTGTTATCACACGACATGCAACACTGTGTGCATCACTGTTATCACACACCATACAGCACTGTGTGCATTACTGTTATCACACAACATGGAACACTGTGTGCATCACTGTTATCACACACCATACAACACTGTGTGCATCACTGTTATCACACAACATGGAACACTGTGTGCATCACTGTTATCACACACCATACAACACTGTGTGCATCACTGTTATCACACACCATACAACACTGTGTGCATCACTGTTATCACACACCATACAACACTGTGTGCATCACTTCACACGACATGCAACACTGTGTGCATCACTGTCATCACACACCATACAATACTGTGTGTGTCACTGTTATCACACACCATACAACACTGTGTGCATCACTGTTATCACACTCCATACAGCACTGTGTGCATCACTGTTATCACACACCATACAACACTGTGTGCATTACTGTTATCACACACCATACAACACTGTGTGCATTACTGTTATCACACGACATGCAACACTGTGTGCATCACTGTTATCACACGACATACAACACTGTGTGCATCACTGTTATCACACACCATACAACACTGTGTGCATTACTGTTATCACACGACATACAACACTGTGTGCATCACTGTTATCACACACCATACAACACTGTGTGCATTACTGTTATCACACGACATACAACACTGTGTGCATCACTGTTATCACACACCATACAACACTGTGTGCATCACTGTTATCACACACCATACAACACTGTGTGCATCACTTCACACGACATGCAACACTGTGTGCATCACTGTCATCACACCACGCAAAACTGTGTGCATCACTGTTATCATACACCATGCAACACTGTGTGCATCACTGTTATCACACACCATACAACACTGTATGCATCACTGTGTCAAACCATGTAACACTGTATGCATCACTGTGTCAAACCATGTAACACTGTATGCATCACTGTGATCACACACCATACAACACTGTATGCGTCACTGTCATCACACGACATGCAACACTGTGTGCATCACTGTCATCACACACCATACAACACTGTGTGCATCACTGTTATCACACACCATACAACGCTGTGTGCATCACTGTTATCACATGACATGCAACACTGTGTGCATCACTGTTATCACACACCATACAACGCTGTGTGCATCACTGTTATCACACGACATGCAACACTGTGTGCATCACTGTTATCACACGACATGCAACACTGTGTGCATCACTGTTATCACACACCATACAACACAGTATTGTATGATGTGATAACAGTGATGCACACAGTGTTGCATGGTGTGATGACATTGATGATGCACACAGTGTTGCATGGTGTGATGACAGTGATGATGCACACAGTGTTGCATGGTGTGATGACAGTGATGATGCACACATTGTTGTATGGTGTGTGATAACAGTGATGCACACAGTGTTGCATGGTGTGATAACAGTGATGCACACAGTGTTGCATGGTGTGATGACAGTGATGATGCACACAGTGTTGCATGGTGTGATGACAGTGATGATGCACACAGTGTTGCATGGTGTGATGACAGTGATGATGCACACAGTGTTGTATGGTGTGATGACAGTGATGATGCACACAGTGTTGTATGGTGTGATGACATTGATGCACACAGTGTTGTATGGTGTGATGACAGTGATGCACACAGTGTTGTATGGTGTGATGACAGTGATGCACAGTGTTGTATGGTGTGATGACAGTGATGCACACAGTGTTGTGTGGTGTGTGATGACAGTGATGACACACACAGTGTTGCATGGTGTGATGACAGTGATGCACACAGTGTTGCATGGTGTGTGACAGCGGTGTACGTGTTCGGGGGCCGTGACCTACGGCCGCAGGGCGACCTGTGGCGCCTCTCTCTGGAGACCTGGCACTGGACCTGTCTGCTGCCAGCATCCTCCTCTCCGCTTCACTGCTACTTCCACGCCGCCGCTGTCACTGCTGTATGTGGGTGTGGGTGGGGTGTGTGTGTGTGTGTGTGTGTGGGGGGGGGGTTGTGTGTGTTTGTGTGTGTTGTGTGTATGTGTGTTGGGGGGTGGGGTGTTCTGTGTGTGTGTATGTGTGTGTGTGGGGGGGGGGATGGGGGATTGTGCATGTGTTTGTGTGTGGGGTGGGAGTGTGGGGAATTGTGTGTGTTGTTGTGTGCGTGTCCGTGTAGACAGCGGTTGTATAGTGTACATATGTATATGTGATGTGTACAGAGCGGCAGTATGCACATGTTTGAAAGTGCGACGTGACAGAACATGTATATATATCCATATGTATGTATATATGTGTGTACAGAGGGGCAGCATATGCATGTTTGGATAGGGTTCATGACAGAACATGTATCTGTCTATCTGTCTGTCTATATATCTATATATATATGTGTGCGTGTGTGTTCAGAGTGGCAGTATGTATGTGTTTAAATGGGTGACGTGACAGGACATGGTATATATTGTTTTAAATGTATAAACATGTATGTGTGTGTGTACAGACTGGCAATATGTATGTGTTTAAATGGGTGATGTGACAGGACATGGTATATATTGTTTTATATGTATAAACGTGTATGTGTGTGTGTGCAGAGTGGAGGTATGTATGTGTTTAAATGGGTGACGTGACAGGACATGGTATATATTGTTTTATATGTATAAACGTGTATGTGTGTGTGTGCAGAGTGGAGGTATGTATGTGTTTAAATGGGTGACGTGACAGGACATGGTATATATTGTTTTATATGTATAAACATGTATGTGTGTGTGTGCAGAGTGGAGGTATGTATGTGTTTAAATGGGTGAGCTGACAGGACATGGTATATATTATTTTATATGTATAAACATGTATGTGTGCATACAGAGTGGCGGCATGTACATATATGGAAGGGTGACAGAGCATCTCTCTCTCTCTCTCTCTCTCTCTCTCTCTATATATATATATATATATGTACATATAGTGTGTGCGTGTGCAGAGCGGCAGTATGTACATATTTGGAAGGGTGACAGACAGAGCATCTCTCTCTCTCTCTCTCTCTCTCTCTCTATATATATATATATATACATATAGTGTGTGTGTGTGTGCGTGTGTGTGTGTGTGCAGAGCGGCAGCATGTACGTATTTGGAGGGGTGACGTGGCCGGACGAGGGAGGGGAGGAGGAGGAGGAGAGGAGGAACCACAACGTGTACCGTGTGCGGCTGACGGTCCCTCCCCTCCAGGAGCTGGTGTGGGACTCCCTGTCCGACTCCCTGCGCTCCTTACACTCCCCTGCCCTCCCCACACGTCTCCTGCACGCCGGAGTGCCACGGCACTTCATTCAGCGCCTGGCCTTCTGACCTCTGCTGACGGTGCATTCTGATTGGCTGCTTGGTGCGTCTGTGTGGGGATGTTTGTTCATCATTTTGACCTTTCCTCACGGAGAGTGATATTGGACGAGAAAGATCGAAAAAACACACCAAAGGATTGGGTTGGAAGATTGTGTGTGTGTGTGTGTGTGGTGGTGGTGATGGGTTGAACAGGATATATCAGAAAAGTGACTTGTGCGTATATGCTTTGTGTTCTTTCTCTTGTTGTTCTTGATTTTATGTCTTTTCACTCGGAGTGATATTAGACATGTAATATGTGTGTGTGTGTGTGTGTGTGTGTGTGTGTGTGCATTGGTGTGTGCATGCTTGTGAATGTGAGTGAGTGTGTATGCATGTGTGTGTGTGTGTGTGTCAAGTCAAGTCAAGATTTTATTTTGTGATGGTAAATTGAATAAGCAACAGATTGCTTTTTTTTTTTACATCAAGCCATGAATGAAAAAAAAAAAAGGAAAAAATATAGGACAGGGAGAGAGAGAGAGAGAGAGAGAGAGAGAGAGAGAGAGAGGAAACAAGCAGATGAAAAGCAACAACAACAACAAAGTGCATATATACAAGAATATTGTGAAAAAACCCCCCACACAATTGCATTGTGTGTGTGTGTGTGTGTGAGTGTGTGCGTTTGTGTGTGTGTGTGTGTGCGTTTGTGTGTGTGTGTGTGTGTGTATGTATGTATGTGTGTGTGTGTGCGTTTGTGTGTGTGTGTGTATGTGTGTGTGTGTGTGTGCGTTTGTGTGTGTGTGTATGTGTGTGTGTATATATATATATATATATATGTATGTGTGTGTGTGTGTGTGTGTGTATGTATGTGTGTGTGTGTGTGTGTGTTATGAAGAAAAGAGGAATGTACAAAGAATGGATTAATTTAAACAGTGCAGTCAGCATCCCGTAAATACTAAATTGTAACACCAGTGAACAAAGTAAAACGAAGATCAGTGCAATGGCATCAGTGGCCTGGGACACACTATAGGGACACTCCAGTTGAACTATGTAACGGGGATCCAGCAGTTCATTGAGTGAGTGGATGTGTGTGTGGACTCTTGCAAGTGCATATGTATGTCCGTGTGTAAGTATGTGCCTGTGTGTGTGTGCACATGCGTGTGTGTTAGTATGTGTAATTGAGAGAGATAAAATGATGGAGGTGTCGACTGCTTCATGTGTTATTTTGCTCTGTGAATAACCAAACTGTGAAAACAAGTGGATCAGTCAAAGGAAGAGACAAACTGGGCTCTGAATCATTCAGAAAATTCATGGAGAAGTGAATGATTGTTTCAGATATGTTCTGCGGATCAGGTTGCTTCAGAAGCAGGATGATTTATGTGTTTTTTGATAAAGAATTCTTTAGCTTTTGGACATTGGACAGATGAGCCACAGTCGTTGAAGAACATTTTATGCTTTTGCTATGTTTGTACAAAGAGCATTCAAACTAATTATATGGAGCAAACTAGTGATATGTCTGCAATGAGAAATGGATGAGTTTGATAAAAACTGTTGACTGTTTTAGAACCTTTGAACATTTATGAACTTTTGGCTCTTTTGACACTCTGCAATAATTTTTTTGAAGTCTTTTGTTGAAATGGTTTTAAGATACATTCTCCGAAAGGTCTTTTTTTAAAGTCTGATGGGATACTGACTGGTATTGACCCTTCAGAATTTTGCACCCCTCTCCTTGCAGCCCCGTCAACCTATTCATTTGGAGTTCTTCTTCTTCTTTCCGTTACACGACCAACATCGGCTTGCCGATGATTCTGTCGTGGTTGATACATGCTGGGTATTTTTGTGTTTCCATAACCCACCGAACACTGACATGGATTACAGGATCTTACAGGAAGTAACGCCAGTACCTTTCACTCACAAACAAAGAACAATGTGGTGGATTTACATTTCACTGTCACACATCATGTAACACCATGCATATCATTTCCATGTGTGTGTTTTAGTTGAAAGATTTGAGCATATTATATAAAACTGGCTTTGATCCAGTTCATGGTAGAATATGCTTCTAGGAAATTTAGTGCCATCAGTATTGTAACTAGTTTGGCAGTAAAAATGGAAGGAAGTCTTCTTATTCAGTACTGTTTATCTGTTTTCAAAGCTGTTATTATGAATGCCGCTCCTGCATTAAAGGTATCAAGAATGATGTGTAAGTTTTTAAATTTTTTTAATACAGGCTGTCAGGGGGAGGTACTGGAAGTGGTGTTAACTGCTTGGAGACCCTTGACACAAAAGTGTCAAGTGTTTTGGCCACCACAGTTTCTTGGGGCAGGCAGTTCCAGTCTCTGATGGGCCCAGGCAAAAATGAAGGGACTCTGTACTGTGCTCTGGTGATGATGATAGAAGACTGGTGGTTGTGTCCGTGCGCACCTAAACTTAGGGAAAAAAAAAGTAAAAAAACAAAATAACCGACAGACATAGATGCACACGCGTGCGCTCGCTCAAACATCCCATCGATGAGACCAATTCAATATTTCTCGAAACCTTGAAGTTGATCGGTCCAGACAAAGGAAAATGACTCTTCCCAGGACATACACATCGTAGTTTCGAAGCAGTTATCTCCCCTGAATACTGTCCTCTGGCCGCCTCGTACCTTTAAAGCCTGAACCGGACTATAAATGGCGGGCGATTTGAATCAAGCCAGTTTCTCACCAGAGTCTGACACTGTGACGTCGGTGAAGGTTTATTCAAAATAAAAGCCTAATAAAGCTACGGTTTGGCTTCATTTATGGCAGAGAGCGAGATTTGCCTAGCAGCTTCCAATCTAGACCTGAATTGACTTTGGAAAGTACAAAATGTGTCAGCTACACGTAATACAAAATTTGAATGCAGAGAAAAGGGGCGGAGCTAGAGCCGTTTGTGTTTGCGCTAGACGTGTCTGTCAGATAAAAATAGCACCAGCACGTGGTACTGTCCGGTGAGAATTGGAAAGCATGCAGACAGCCCCTCGACGTTGGCAACCGTAAACGACCACATTGTTTGTAAAACATGCAAACGGAGAGAAATATGACGATCTACTAACCTTTCACCACCACATGTGACCCATGTAGGGAAGGTCGTCTGGATTTGGATACAAGTCCTGGATAGGCTCTAGTGCGCATGCGCAACCGAAACCTTGCTCTCGGGAGTTAAGACTTTAACTCATTCAGTACGGCCAGTCCTCTCTTCTCCTCTACACAGACCCCTCGGATGTCCTGTGGGTGTCTGAATGACCCAACCTTTAGCTTCCGTCGTCAGAATTGTGGTATTCTTTGTCAACATTAAACTCTTCAGTATAAGAGCCTTGGCAGTAAGCGTATGAACGAACCACTCTGCCACGGCCTTCCCCCAGCCCCAACAACCGTGACGATCACCACAGCGGAGGGAGTGGCTGTAAAAAAGTGATGGTGGCAGGGGTGTGGGTGGGTGTGCGGGAGGGGTGGGGTGGCGGTTGGGCAGAGTGTTGGAAACAGATCCGGGTACACGCCTGACATTGCGACACCCGAGATTAATTGTGTAGCTACTCGGCCTGTTCATATCATCTCTCTTTTCTGTCTCTCTCTCTTTTTAATCCCACCCCCGCCGCTGGGGTCAGACCTGGCTTGTCCATGTTAACTCTTTCGCCGCCATAGGCGACTTCAGTCGACCAAGACAGTTCATCGCCATGGGCAACTTTAGTCGACCAAGACAGTTCACCGCCACGGGAAACTTTAGTCGACCAAGACATCCAGGGGTCATATTGAAAGGACCATTTATCAGTTTGTAACGAAGCTTGACAGCCACAGCCTGTTTCCACCACGCAGTAGGACAAAAACTTTTTAATGACTAACCTTCGCCTTTTGACTTTGAAGTGAACAAGTCCATTGTGTTGGTTTGACATGAAGCACATTGTGTGACGAGTATAGAATATTTGGTGTTGGGGAGTGTTTTCCACACAGAGACTTGGTGGTGAAAGAGTTAATTAAGAAAGATTCTCAAGGCCTGATTAAACGCGTTGGGTTATGCTGCTGGTCAGGCATCTTGCTTAACAAATGTAGCGTAGTATCAAGCATGATACTTTTCCGCCGGTAGGCGGAAAATCGCCGTGGTTCATTACAAATCAGCCGTTCAAAATATCGATCCGCCGCCAGTGAAGATGATTCCGCCGCACGAAACTTTGATTTCCGCGGAGCGACACATTTCAATAAATTCTGGAAGGCGGGGGTCATTTTTGGCTCTGCACCGGTTTCCAATCAATGATTATCATAGTAGGCCTATCCCAGAATTCACTTCCGCTTCGCGGGAAGTCTCGTTTGTTGACCGGCTTACTCTAGGCTACAGCGACGTAGATCTAGGCTACAGTGAACGACTCACACAAATTGTCAATGCCAAGGCCTGTTTTCATTGAACGGACAGCTAAAACATCTTCTTTTGATCGAGATTCAAAGAACAAATGGAGATGGGAATGGGTGGACAAAACTGTTGAAGATCAGCGAGTTGGCGAGGTGATACGGAAGATCGAGAAAGATGGCTATGCGTACTGCACTGTGTGCGACAGCGAAATCAAATATTCCAGTCGAGGGTTCGTCACTATTCGCGAACATTTGACTCGACCTACACACCAGGAAATATTTGCTGCCTGCAGGAATGCATCACGCCTTCCAGGTAATGCCTATTTATTCATTTTTAAATAGAAATATTCAATTATTGGTGGGTTACAGTGTTTTTGATCTGGGGGAAGGGGAGAAGTTGGCCGGCACACACACACACACACACACACACACACATAGATTCAACTAGCAAACAGTACACACGTGCACTTAAATATCCATACACACACAAAGGCACCAACTCGCAACTCTTGCACACTCAGTGTCTTATGTACATGAATTTGATATGTTTACATAACGAGACTCGCACACAAACCTACACTTGCACATAATCACACACACACACACACACACACACACACACACACACACACACTTTCTCTCTCTCACTCTCTTCCCCCCCCCCTCCCATACACATACACTCACACATTCACACACACACACACACACACATACACACACAAACACTCTCACACACACAAAGACACACACATACACAGACACACACACACACACACACACACACACACTTTTTTTTGTTGTTTTTGTTTTGTTTTGTCTGAATCACCATTTTGTTGTCTGTCTCTCTGGCAGTAAGTCCCGAAGCTCTGCACAACCTGGTCCAGACTCTCCACAGTCCATTGCCAAGGATTCTGCATGCAATAGCAGCCAGGCCTCGGACAGAAAAAGGAAGGCATCAGCAGATATCCGAGCCTTCTTCTCAAAGAAATCTTGTTGAGTGTCCTGTACGTGCATATGCCTCCTCCATGTTCCTGCAAAACCCCTGTTTTACAGCTACATCCAGAGTAAAACTAAAAGTTTTCCTGTTTCTGGGACAGACCTGTTTGGATGACTTAACTTTGCTGAATGACATTTTGCTGTTGGATAAATTTACCTGTGGATTGGTGGTCCGGTAAGGCTATAATTCATGCATGATCATTTTTTATCATACTAACAGCGTTTCTTTGTAATGTTCTGTGTGCTTTTCTCACACCCAGTTTGCCCCTTACAACAATACTAATTTTTCCAGGTAAATTCTAACACATGGAATGGGCTTGCAAGGATTGCTCCAACTGACTTTTTAGTGTCTATATAGACTATATACTAATCAATAGACACTAAAAAGTCAGTTGGAGCAACCCTTGCAAGCCCATTCCATGTGTTTTGTTGTTATGTGTTCTTACTCTGATTTTATATATATATATGGCTAATTTGTGTTCAAAATGTCAAATTTCCCCGGAGGAGCATGCCCCCGGATCCCCCCCTCCCCACCCTTTTTTTTTTTGGGGGGGGGATTGTACCATGTTAAGCCTCGTTCTAAAGATGGGGGGGGGGGGGGGGGGGAGTAAACAGTTACACTAATTGAGAAAATCCATGTCTGTATTAATTAGTCTTTTATTTTTGACACTGTTGTGGGTTCAGTCCACAGAAGAAAAAAAAATCCTCTTTTTTTTTTCCAATTTCAGCTGCATTTTTTGTTGTTGTCTGATTTTCCTCTTTTTTTTTTTCCTGCCTTGGTGGCATGCCTGAGTATATATATATATTTTGTATTTGTATTTCTTATCACAACAGATTTCTCAGTGTGAAATTCGGGCTGCTCTCCCCAGGGAGAGCGCGTCGCTACACTACAGTGCCACCCATTTTTTTTTTTTTTCATGCGTGCAGTTTTTTTAATTTTTATTTGCTTTTCCTATTGGAGTGGATTTTTCTACAGAATTTTGCCAGGAACAACCCTTTCGTTACCGTGGGTTCTTTTACGTGCGCTAAGTGCATGCTGCACACGGGACCTCGGTTTATCGTCTCATCCGAATGACTAGCGTCCAGACCACCACTCAAGGTCTAGTGGAGGGGGAGAAAATTTCGGCGGCTGAGCCGTGATTCGAACCAGCGCGCTCAGATTCTCTCGCTTCCTAGGCGGACGTGTTACCTCTAGGCCATCACTCCACATATATATATAGACATATATATTTCATTTTCTCAAGGAGGCGTAACAGCGTTCAGGTAAATCCATGTACGCTACACCACATCTGACCAGCAGCATAACCCAACGTGCTTAGGCCTTGAGGGCATGTATATATATTTGTGCACCTGTCAGAGTGGATTTCTTTTACAGAATTTTGCCAGAGGGCAACACTCTCGTTGCCATGGGTTCTTATGTGCGTGCTGCACATGGGAGCTCGGTTCATCGTCTCATCTGAATGATTAGGCGCTCAGTGTGGTTTTCCCAGTCTAACTTGGGAGAAAGGGCGAGAGCGGGATTCGAACCCAGACCCACACCGACTCTCTGACTTGGCAGATAAGCGTCTTGACGCATAGACCTGATGCAGGTCTTTATCATTCTGCCGCCATCCTCTTCCATTCTTCCTCTTTCTCTCTCTGTGTCTCTCCCTGTCTCTCTGTGTCTTTCGCTGTGTCTGTCTATCTCTCTCCCTCTCTCTCTCTGTCTCTCTCTCTCTCTTGCTCTCTCACCTCACACACCCACACACACACAGATAATCTGAACCCGACATTTGAAGGGGCACCATAGATACATTCGCGCACCTGTCTTAATCGGCAAAATGGCCACAACAAGCGTCAAAGTGAACACACCCCTCTGTGCGAATATGCTGCAACGCATCCTTGTTGAAGAAAACACATCGATGTGCGGTTGAGTTTTTGTCTCATAGATGCTTTTTTTTTT
>NC_134900.1:36511799-36526799 GCF_041734735.1 Babylonia areolata
CACACACGCTCCCCCCCCCTCCCGTTCTCCATTACCCTCCCACACACACCTTATATGCCAACCAATTTTCCACATCAAAATGCTTTGAAACTTATATTGTTCGTAATTAACAAGTAACAACATCAAAAGGAGTGCGAGAACACTTCAAAGCAGATTTCTTTTTGTTGGTGTTGATTTTGTTGAGATGGCTTGCTTGGAGCGGATTGAACAAACCCAGCAGCTGTCGTGCTAATAGGGGAACACGAAATGGTTTTTCATGCCATCCACGTTCGCGCATATTCACACCCCCCCCACCCCCCACTCCCCCAACCCCCAACACGCAAGCACGCACGCACGCACACACACACAAGCACGCGCGCACACACGCACACACACACACACACAAGCACGCGCGCACACATACACATGCACACAAACTACACACACGCAAGCACGCACGCACACACACACACACACACACACACACACACACACACACACACACACACACACACACAAGCACGCGCGCGCACACACACTCACACACACACACAAGCACGCGCGCGCACACACACTCACACACAAGCACGCGCGCGCACACACACAAACACACACACATACACACTCGTACACCACCCACACCTCCACCCCCAAACCCCACCCTCATAAATTATGAACACGTTGTGGTTTGTGACTGTTGTCAGTGTTGGGAAAACTGAATGGTGTAAAAAGTGTGGCTGTGGTGTGTTGTGGACTTTGGTGTGAGTGCACTGAAAACACGACCTATCTTGTTGTATCACTGCAGTGCCTGTGTATTTCTTGAAGAGACACATTTCTTCTTCTTCTTCTTCTTCTTCTTCTTCTTCTTCTTCTTCTTCCCGTTACACGACCAACATTTGTATTTGTATTTGTATTTCTTTTTATCACATCAGATTTCTCTATGTGAAATTCGGGCCGCTCTCCCCAGGGAGAGCGCGTCGCTACACTACAGCGCCACCCTTTTTTTTTTTTGTATTTTTTTCCTGCGTGTAGTTTTATTTGTTTTTCCTATCGAAGTGGATTTTTCTACAGAATTTTGCGCCAGGAACAACCCTTTTGTTGTCGTGGGTTCTTTTACGTGCGCTAAATGCATGGTGCACACGGGACCTCGACTTGCCGATGACTCTGTCGCCTGTATGGCTTTGCTTCAGTGCTGACATTGAACGAAATCATGTGATTCACTGTGCCTGTAACAGCAAAGTGAGAGCTGTATTATCAATGGTTTCTCCAGTCAATGGAATACCATTTACTGCTTAGTCTTTTGTGAAGAACTATGACTCTCAAACTTGGAGGTAAAACTGCACTGGCTCTTAGTGCTGCAGCCTTGTGGGCTGGTTGGCCTTTGGGAACCATCCCAACGCCGACTGTCCTAAAACCCTCTTGGCCGAGAGAGTGGGGATGTACTTGGGCAAGACACTCTCCACTGTAATCAAATTCTAGCCCAAATAGTCGGAACAGCAGTTGCCTCCTCTGCTGTTCTGATGGTCATAGTCGAACACGACCGACTATCATATGGCTTTGTTTCAGTGCTGACATTGAATGAAATCATGTGATTGACTGTGCCTGTATGGCTTTGCTTCAGTGCTGACATTGAACGAAATCATGTGATTGACTGTGCCTGTATGGCTTTGTTTCAGTGCCGACTCTGAAGCACACGACAACGACAGCAGTGCGAACGGAAGGAAGAATCATCCGCTGGGACCTTGGCGGTCTGTTTTGTCCACCTACCTGACAGCCACAGACAGTGAGTGCTGGTGTGTGTGTGTGTGTGTGTGCGTGCGTGTGTGTGTGTGTGTGTGTGTGTGTGTGTGTGTGTGCATGTGTGTGTGTGTGTGTGTGTATGGGGAACCACTGTCTTTGTCTTTTCTATGTTGAGTCAAAAATCCATCGAGGCAGTCATGTGTTTTGTTCTGTAATGTCCGTGTTGTGTTCAGTGTAGCAAATTCAAGATTGAAAAAGGCTATGTCAGTCTTGAATGACAGCTAATTTGTGTTTCCATATTTCTTGTCATTGCTGCTGTGTGCACATGTCAATAATCGGTATCAGGGCAAGCCCGGAGCTACCTGTTTTTTGATGAAGTGTCTGGGTTTGTTCCAATGTGTCTTTTATTTACCTGTGTGCTAGCTGATTCGGTAACATATACAGCATTCGCTTGTAAATGGAGAGAGTCACCCCACTCTTTGTTGTTGCTTAGTCTTGCGATGAGCCTGTAGGGGTGGTGGATGCTTTGAGCATGCGTGTGTTCAGAGCACGAACCCATGTACCCGTTTAAACGAAACCCCGAAACTTTGGAGGGGTCAGGAGAGGAGGCCCCAAAGCGTCACGCTTCACGTGGTAAGCAAAACAAGCAAACACGCTTCTGTCATCTTCCCCACCCCACCACCTGAACAGTGGGTACACCTCCTTGTAACCACCGCAGAGCTGGCACCCGTCATTTTTCAGGGTTTTTAGCAACGCCGTGGACACTACAGACAGGGTCACTGTACTTCTTCTTCTGACCGCTTTCCCCAACCACAGCAACGCTGTCATTGTGTAAGTGTGTAGAACGATACAGAAAGGAAGCAGCTGCAAGTTTGCTTGGGGTTTTGTGTTCCTAAATATATGGAATTTACCGTGGAATTGAGAACCTTCTTCACAATAAGCCAGCTTAACAGCGGCTGAGTTCGCTCATGCAACCCATCCCAGGTGCATCAATCAGATGCCTCTTTGAAGTTTAGGCCTCACGATACGTTTTTTTGGTTTTGTGTCTGTCAGGTGTGTACACGAGCTGACGTGTGACTGCTACACAGACAGACAGACAGACAGAGACAGACAGACACACACACACACACACACACACACACACACACACACAGCATGGGGGAGGGGACAGTGGAGAAGAAGGAGGACCCTGGTGTTGACGTCAACTGTTTCCAACGTCTGAAGTCCGAGTTCCGCCTGAAGAACTTTGGGCTGGGCCACTCCTCGCCACGCCTCTTTGTCACCTCACAGGTGAGTGATGGGTGATGTATGACACATTGATTTGCACTGGCCACACCTCTTTGTTACCTCACAGGTGAGTGATGGGTGATGTGTGACATTGAGTGCACTGGCCACGCCTCTTTGTTACCTCACAGGTGAGTGATGGGTGATGTGTGACACATTGAGTGCACTGGCCACGCCTCTTTGTCACCTCACAGGTGAGTGATGGGTGATGTATGACACATTGATTTGCACTGGCCACGCCTCTTTGTCACCTCACAGGTGAGTGATGGGTGATGTATGACACATTGATTTGCACTGGCCACGCCTCTTTGTCACCTCACACGTGAGTGATGGGTGATTGATTGCACTGGCCACGCCTCTTTGTCACCTCACACGTGAGTGATGGGTGATAATTGGCACCTTAATTTACAGGCCACGCCTCTTTGTCACCTCACAGGTAGAGTGATAGGTAATGTATGGCGCCTTGATTGTACAGGCCACGTCTCCTTGTCACCTCACAGGTAGAGTGATAGGTAATGTATGGCGCCTTGATTGTACAGGCCACGCCTTTTTGTCACCTCACAGGTGGGTGATGGGTGATGAATGATGCATTGATTGCACGGGCCACGCCTCAGAGTGGATTTGTTCTCTCTCTTCCATCGGATCAGAAAACTACAAGTATCATATACTGGCAGAACTGTCGCAATTCCTTCTTTAAATCAATACCAGTAGTATTTGCCTGCATTAAACTGATTTAACGCAATTAGAAATTTTCAGCTACGAACTGGTTAAAAGTGCTTAGTTTGATGTGACTTAAATTAAGATTATGAATTATGATCAACACTTCATATATTTCATTATAAAGGTGGTATTAAGCTCTGTTTCGTGTCCAATCTGACGTAAACTGGTTTAGGAATCATTTAGAAATCTATCATTGAAACCTAGCAACAAACACAAATTTCAGCATTTCCTTCCCCACCAGAACTGATTTGTTTGCATCCGTAAAGTGTCCATCACTGTGGCTAGCATGACCTACATTAATGGCGTGACAAATGTTAGCATCGGCTATTTTTCACAGGTGTAGCTCTTGAGCTCCCCATTCGGCGGTTCACACACATGATCTGCTGCCTAACATTATGCTGCACAATACAATACAATACAATACAATACAATACATCTTTATTCATCCCTTTGGAAATTAATTGTGTACCCATAGGCTCGTCACTCCCCAACAACACCTCAGTCTCTTTTCATCTTTTCCTCCTTTAATTAACCGTCATAAAATAAATACAATAGAAAACCCTTTGCGACTGGCCTTCTCTATATGTCTCTGGCCTTGTGTGAGGATCTTTCTGTCCTGTCACTCTTTCTATATCTATCCTGTTAATTCTTTGATCTTTATATCCCCTTTTATCTACTGTGTGAGGATCTCTCAGCCCTTTCACTCTTTCTATATCTATCCTGTTGATTCCTTGATCTTCATATCCCCTTTTATCTACTCTGTGAGGATCTTTCTGCACTTTCACTCTTTCTATCCTGTGATTCCTTGATCCTTTATGGCCTTCTTTTATTAACCACCCGGGGTTCACGATTGACACTTTGCTTTGCACGGCGGGTGGCTCTCGTGTTTTGCCGGGTGGACGTGTGGCGGACAGTGGGGAGGCTACCCGTGGTTGTACGTCGGGTGGCGGGTGGTGTGGGCGCTGTACCACCTCGGGTGGATCGTGTACAACTGGGTGGACGACGCCCTCAATACGGAGCGGCCAGGCACCTGGCTGGTGTACCTGACCAACTGGGGATACTTCCTCCTCACCTTCAACACCCTGCTCCAGGCGTTGGTCGTCTGCATCGTCACCTGCACCTCCACACCGGTTGAAGGTGAGGGGTCGGGTCAGGGGGCGTGGTGTGGTGTGGTTTGGTGTGGTGTGTGTGGTGGGATGTGGTGGTGGTGGTGTGTGTGTGTGTGTGGGGGGGGGGGGTATGGTGGGGTGGTGTGTGGTGTGGTGTGGTGGTGTGGCGTTGTGTAATGTGATGTGATGTGGTGTGGTGTGGCGTGCGCGGGCGCGCATGTGTGTGTGTGATTTGCATGCATGTGCCAATGCTTTTTTTTTTGTTTTGTTTTGCATTCAAATAAGCATTTCCTTTGGCCGTACTTCTCTTCTTCTGCTTCTGATTATCATTAGTGTTGTTATTATGATTGTTATTATTATTGTTAGAATAGAATAGAATATGTCTTTATTACCAAGTGTACCGGGGTCACAAGGAATATTGGGGGTAGGGGGGTCGGGGGGGGGGGGGGGCGGTAGTACATAACAAGATACGAACATGAATCGAAAATCATACACTAACACAGATACAGTAGAAATTAGGATACATACAAGTGCATATCAATATAAAAACTGCTGCATACTCACTCATGCACGCACTGCACACACACACACACACACACACACACACACACACACACACACACACACACAAACTCTCTCTCTCACACACACACACACACACACACACACACACACACACAAACTCTCTCTCTCTCTCTCTCTCTCTCTCTCTCACACACACACACACACACACACACACACACACACACACACAGAAGCTCTATAATACATGTAGATGGGGCTGATGACTAGATCTTCAGGTAGATGGTTGTTGATTCTTCTTCTTCTTCTTATCATTATTATATAAAATTATCATCATAATAATCATCATCATTGATCAATGTATGTGACTCAATGGCAGATAGACGTGATGCGTGGTACCTGAAGATGACCTGGCTTGTCTACACGCTGGCCAGTGTTAGCAGTATCCTGATCACCGTTCTCTTCTATGGCTTGCTGTTTGATGGTACGTCGCACCTAACTCCTCTTTCTGTCTGCGTGTCCGTCTGTCTGTCAGTCTGGCTGCCTGTGTGTCCGTCTGGCTTGGCTGTCTGGCTGTCTGTCTGGCTGGCTGGGTGAGTGGGTGGCTGGCTGGCTGAGTCTCCAGGAGCGTGTGTGGGAGAGGTCGGTAGGAAAGAAGAGCAAGTGATCGGTGGGTTGGTTATGGTGTTAGTGCGAGGGGCAGATGGAGAGCTTTTACACGTGTGTGTGTGTGTGTGTGTGAGAGAGAGAGAGAGAGAGAGCGTGCACACACACACACACACACATATATATATATATATATATATATATATATATATATATCGAGAGAGAGAGAAAGAATTTGTGTGTCTATGTTGAGATGACCAACAAGGGGAGAGCACTATTGAGCGCATTGATGCATGCGTTGTGATGACCAACAGGGGAGAGCACTGAGTACATTGATGGGGAGACTTAACAGAGGATGATAGACAGATAGATAGATAAAGAGGAGAGAGAGAGAGAGAGGGAGAGTTAGAGATTCAAGATTCAAAAATTTTATTACTCAAGGATAAAGATTTTAGGCATCGCCCAGTCTTCCAATCTGTCCTTGTGACAACAATAACAATAACAACATTAACGATAACGACAAAAAAAAAGAAGAAAAAAAGTTAACATTGCTACATCCACTGCTACCACAACGAAGAATGATCACCACCATCATCATTAACATTATAAAAAGTAATAAAACGAACGCATTCATACATTCATATCCATACACATGCACACACTCTCTCCACCCAACACACACACACACACACATATATGTATGTATATATATATATATATATATATATATATATATATATATTTATGCACATACAGAGACATGACCGAGGTGAGAAACATATAGCGGACATAAAGAAAATAGAGAAGCACAACTTTACCATTGCACATATACAAAAGTGATTAATCTGCTGATGCAGATGTTAAGGTAATAACATCCATTTACAGGCGAACAAGTAAGAACAAAGCACAAAGGCAGAAATAAAATAAATTCACTGCATGTAGGTATAGATACAAACTTCACGGAAAAAGCAGGATTTTTTGTATTTTTTAGCTGGTTATTATTTTAAAAAAAAGAAAAGAAAAAAAGCAAGCTTTGTGGGCCTATTGTTTGTGGAGCAGAAGTGAGAGTAAGTGTGTGTGTCTGTGTCGTGATGACACTGAGTATGGTGATGTCTGTGTCGTGATGACCAACAGGGGAGAGCACTGAGTACATTGATGTCTGTGTCGTGAGAGGAGAGGGACAGAGAAAGATGCAGAGAAAGAGATAGATAGAGAGAAAGAGAGAGAGAGAGAGTGAGAGAGAGGGGTGGGGGTGGAAGAGACAGAGTGTGTGTGTCCGTGTTGTAATGACCAACAAATGGGAGAGCACTGAGTACATTGATGTCTGTGTCGTGAGAGGAGAGGGACAGAGAAAGATGCAGAGAAAGAGATAGATAGAGAGAGAGAGAGAGTGAGAGAGAGGGGTGGGGGTGGAAGAGACAGAGTGTGTGTGTCCGTGTTGTAATGACCAACAAATGGGAGAGAGAGCACTGAGTACATTTTGATGCACGCGCTGTGCTGTGATGACACCCTACAGGGCATTTCGAACTGCTGAGCACCGTGACGCACCTGCTGACGTCAGTCTACGTCATCCTGGACCTGGCCGTCACCGCCATCCCCGTCCGCCTCCTACACGTCATCTACCCCGTCATCTTCGCCGTCGTCTACGTCGTCTTCAGCGTCATCTACTGGGCGGCGGATGGCGTGAACTCCAAGGGAGACCCCTACATCTACGAGGTCCTGCACTGGGAGGAAGCGGAGAAGGCGGTGCCCATAGCCGTGGGGGTGATCTTGGTGGGGGTGCCGTTGGGACACCTGGTTCTCTGGTCCCTCTACATGCTGAGGGTGCAGGTGGCCCGCTGCATAGGGGCAGGGGGCGAGGGGGAGGAGGCAGGGGCGGGGAAAGGGGTGGAGGAGGGGGTGGGGGAGGGCGTGGAGGCCAAGGGGAAAAACTGTGGCGGTGGTGGTGGTGACGGTGGTGGTGGTCCTGTCACTGCTAAAGCTCAGGAACCGTGAAGGTGGTGGTGTTTTCGTTTTCTCTTGTTTGTTTGGTTTGGGTCTTTTGTTGTTGTTATTTTGTTGGTTTTTTTTTGTGATGGGTTATATTTTTACTTTTTGTCACAACTGATCTCTGTGTAATCGTGATATTTAGGGGCTGCTCTTCCACCCCACGTCCCTCCTCCCTTCACAAAACCGCCCCCCCCCTCCGCTCCCCTACGGGAAAGAAAACGCGCCGCCACAGTGCAGTGCCACACACACACAATATATATATATATATATATATATATATATATAATGTGTATGTACACACACACACACACATACACACACACACACACATATATATATATATATATATAAAATATTAGTTGTTTCTGTCTGTCATGTATATTCATTTTCCTATCAAAAGGGATTTTCTCCACAGAATGTCTCAAGGGGGCAACGCTTTTATTGCCGTTGGTTCTTTCTTCCGGTCTTCTGCACACGGGACTTAAGGTTGACCGTCCTCGTCCGAAAGACTAGGACTCGGACCACCATTGCTTTTTTGTGTGTGTGTGTGCTGAAGTTTTGTTTCGCGGTTTTATTGACTCACTTGTGTAAACAGTGTGCGTCTATGTAATAGCACGGTGTCTGGCTCTCTCCCTCTCTCTCTCTCTGTCTCTCTCTCTCTCTGTGTGTCTCTCTGTCTCTCTCTGTCTCTCTCTCTCTCTCTGTGAGTCAATCCACTTGCTCTCGATCGGAATGTGCTGGTATTGGTTCGAATCTGCTAAGTACTCTCTTTTTTCTTTTCCTTTTTTTCCATGAAATTTTATATTGTTAAATATAGAACACATTTTTATCGGATAAAGTGTGTATCACAAGTGCCTTGAAGGCCTTGCCTCTCTTGTTTTATTGTATTTTTCTGCTTTTTTTTGTCTTTCTTATTTTTGGCTGTTGTGTGAATAACATGATCTGTTTCTGTTGTCCGTGTGTGTGTGTGTGTGTGTGTGTGTGTGTGTGTGTGTGTGTGTAGGGGGAGGTGCGGTGCGTGGGAGTATATTGTAGAATCTGTCGCAAATCTGTTCTAAATAGAATTCAGTTTGATGAATTATGATGGACCTGCTCAATTTATTGTGAAACAAGCCGTTTTGGTTTGACTCAGAAGTTAATGTGTTAGATGAATCTGCTCAATGTATTGTCTAAACAGAGAGATGTGTTTTTAATGTGTATGTGTTTAATCCTTTGCAAACGTTTCCAATCTCTGTGGCGTAGCTGTGATATTATACACTGGAAATGACCAAGCTGTACAACTATTATCAGAATGAAATCCCCCTGCAAATACGGAACTATTCTACCTAGAGACTGTTAATGACTCATGTAGCTGTGATGAAATTTGTTCAGAAAGAAGTGTGGTATTGTGACGAAAACACGACCTATCGAATGAAGAATTTGTTCAGAAAGAAGTGTATTATTGCGACGAAAACACGACCTATCGAATGAAGAATTTGTTCAGAAAGAAGTGTATTATTGCGACGAAAACACTACCTATCAAATGAAGAATTTGTTCAGAAAGAAGTGTGTTATTGTGGTGAAAAGACAACCCATCAAGCGAACGGATTTGTACAGAAGTGATGACGAACATGGAGCCAGACGTGGATGAACTGATCTTTCTTTTCTTTTCTTTTTTTTTTTTTTTTACCTTTTCCTGACTGAGCTTTTCACTTGATTCCAACTGAACTTTTCATCTGATTACAGCTGAACGTTTTCACCTGGTTCCAGCTGAACGTTTTCACCTGATTCCAAGTGAACTTTTCACCTGATATTAACTGAACTTTTCACTTGATTCCAACTGAACTTTTTAAAAGATTCCAACCGAACATCTCAGTGGATTCCAACTGAACTTTTTCACCCGATTCCAGCTGAACTTTTCACCTGGTTCCATTTGAACTTTTCACCTGATTCCAGCTGAACTTTTCACCTGATTCCAACTGAACTTTTCAAATGATTTCAACTAAACTTTTCACCTGATTCCAACTGAACTTTTCACTTGATTCCAACTAAACTTTTCACCTGATTCCAGCTTAACTTTTCACCTGATTCCAACTGAACTTTTCACTTGATTCCAGCTGAACTTTTCACCTGATTTCAACTAATTCCAACTGAACTTTTCACCTGATTTCAACTAATTCCAACTGAACTTTTCACCTGATTTCAACTAATTCCAACTGAACTTTTCACCTGATTTCACCTGATTCCAGATTAACCTTTCACCTAATTCTAACTGGTCTATCTAACCTTATTCTAAAACAGGGTTTTAAACTTATTCAAGCACAGCCTTTTTTCCTGAACCGTATTCTGACTGGACGTTTTAACCGTATTCTATCAAAACCTTTAACCTTATTTAAACACAACTTTTTTTTTCTAAACCTTATTATATCTGGTTTTTTAATCTCATTGTATCAATACCGTTTTAAACTTATTCAAACAGAACATTTTTTTTCCAAACCGTATTCTAACCTGACGTTTCAACCTTATTCTATCAAAACCTGTTAAAACTTATTCAAACACAGCTTTTTTTTTTCGAAACCTTATTCTAACCGGACGTTTTAACTTCATTCTTACTGAACTTGTAACAATAGCCGGGTTTCTCTTAGCTGGGTATATGTTTGATTTTTTTTTTTTTTTTAGAATTGACAAGCAGTTTGCCATGAAATGGCCATTGCGGTCGACTGGGCTAAAAACACTATGGTTTGGTTTTGTTTGCATGTGAACTCGGCTTTTTAATTAATGAATTAACATCAGTTGGGTTTCCTGAAATGGTCCCTGCAGTAGGCTGGGCCATAAACAACTTGGGTTCAGAAAGGGGGATGGCAATAAAGGAGTTCATTTGTCTGTCTGCGTGTCCGTCTGTGTGTCTGTCTTTCTCTCTGTTTTTCTGTCTGTTTCTCTTCCTCCCTCCCTCCGTCCTCATCTCTCTCTATGTGTGTCTGTGTCTCTGTCTCGCTGTCTGTGTCTCTGTCTCTGCCTGTCTCTCTCTCTCTCTCTCTGTGTCTCTGTCTGTCTGTCTGTGTCTGTGTCTCTGCCTGTCTCTCTGTGTCTCTGTGTGTCTGTCTGTCTCTCTGTCTCTGTCTCTGCCTGTCTCTCTCTCTCTCTCTCTGTGTCTCTGTATGTCTGTCTGTCTCTCTGTGTCTCTCTCTTCCTGTCTCTGCCTGTCTCTCTCTGTGTCTGTCTCTGTCTGTCTGTATGTATGTCTCTCTCTCTCCTCTCTCTTCCTGTCTCTGTCTGTCTCCGTGTTTTCCCTTTCTCTTTCAGAGAATAGTGGCAAAATTTTATCTCAAGCAAAATATACATTTCTCATCATTTAATGATATGAAGATATCAAAACAACATTCAGGAGAGAGACAGAGACAGACACAGAGACAGAGATACACAAACAGACAGACAGAGACAGAGAAAGAGAGGAGAGAGAGAAATGAACTAACGGAGGAATGAAAGTTTCCCCAAGTTGTGTTCGTTGACGGAGAGGGAGCAGCGAGAACACACTAACGCAACAAAGTTATTGGCATTTCAACTGACAAAACAGAAACTGACAGAGTCTGTCATTCACAAACACCCGTGTTAACAGGCGCCATAAACTACAAACACCTGTGTTAACTTACTCTGTAAACCATGAACACCCTGTTGACGTATACCGAAAACCACAAATATGAACAGACACACTGTGAATCACATAAACACCTGTGTTTACAGACACTGTAAACCACAAACGCCCGTGTTAACATACACTATGAACCACAAACGCCCGTGTTAACATACACTGTAAACCACAAACACCCGTGTTAACATACACTATGAACCACAAACACCCGTGTTAACATACACTGTAAACCACAAACACCCGTGTCAACAGACACTATAAACCACAAACCACCCATGTTGAAGACACTGTAAACCACAAACACCCGTGTTAACAGACGGACACTATGAACAACAAACACCCGTGTTATAAGACACTGTTAACAACAAACACCCGTGTTAACATACACTGTAAACCACAAACACCCGTGTTAACATACACTGTAAACCATAAACACCCGTGTCAACAGACACTATAAACCACAAACACCAGTGTTAACATACACTATAAACCACAAACCACCCATGTTAACAGACACTATAAACCACAAACTACCCGTGTTCACAGACACTGTAAACCACAAACACCAGTGTTAACATACACTATAAACCACAAACCACCCGTGTTAACAGACACTATAAACCACAAACACCTGTGTTAACATACACTATAAGCCACAAACTACCCGTGTTCACAGACACTATAAACAACAAGCACCAGTGTTAACATACACTATAAGCCACAAACTACCCGTGTTCACAGACACTATAAACAACAAGCACCAGTGTTAACATACACTATAAACCACAAACCACCCGTGTTAACAGACACTATAAACCACAAACACCTGTGTTAACATACACTATAAGCCACAAACTACCCGTGTTCACAGACACTATAAACCACAAACACCTGTGTTAACATACACTATAAGCCACAAACTACCCGTGTTCACAGACACTATAAACAACAAGCACCAGTGTTAACATACACTGTAAACCACAAACACCAGTGTTAACATACACTATAAACCACAAACTCCCCGTGTTAACAGACACTATAAACCACAAACTACCCGTGTTCACAGACACTATAAACAACAAGCACCAGTGTTAACATACACTATAAACCACAAACAGTTTCGACCAACGACAGTGTTCACAGATACTGTAAACATCAAACACCTGTGTTAACAGACGGACACTATGAACCACAAACACCCGTGTTATAAGACACTATTAACAACAAACACCCGTGTTAACACACGGACACTATGAACCACAAACACCCGTGTTATAAGACACTGTTAACAACAGACACCCGTGTTAACAGACGGACACTATGAACCACAAACACCCGTGTTATAAGACACTGTTAACAACAAACACCTGTGTTAACAGACGGACACTATGAACCACAAACACCCGTGTTATAAGACACTGTTAACAACGAACACCCGTGTTAACAGACGGACACTATGAACAACAAACACCCGTGTTATAAGACACTGTTAACAACAAACACCTGTGTTAACAGACGGACACTATGAACCACAAACACCCGTGTTATAAGACACTGTTAACAACAAACACCCGTGTTAACAGACGGACACTATCAACCACAAACACCCGTGTTATAAGACACTGTTAACAACAAACACCCGTTTTAACAGACGGACACTATCAACCACAAACACCCGTGTTAACAGACGTGTACTATTAACCACAAACACCCGTATGATCATACAGACCCGATTTAAATGACCCTCCACTGCATACCCTGCATCGAAAGTCAGATCACGAAAATTCCCTTAGGTTTAAAATGTCCGGAAAATAGCAGAGTTTAATTGCGTACTGGCTAACTCCTTTAAGTTTTTCAGGGCTGGGGAATAGGTGTTGTAAAGGTTTCAGTTTTTCAGGGCTGCGGTCTGGGCCGTGTTGTGAAGGCTTCAGTTTTTTCAGGGCTGTAGTCTTGGTGTTGTGAAGGTTTCAGTTTTTCAGGGTGAAGGTTTCAGTTTTTCAGGGTGAAGGTTTCAGTTTTTTCAGGGCTGCGGTCTTGGTGTTGTAAAGGTTTCAGTTTTTCAGGGTGAAGGTTTCAGTTTTTCAGGGTTTTTCAGGGTGAAGGTTTCAGTTTTTCAGGGCTGTAGTCTTGGTGTTGTGAAGGTTTCAGGTCAGGTTTTTCAGGGCTGCGGTGTTGGTGTTGTGAAGGTTTCAGGTCAGGTTTTTCAGGGCTGCGGTGTTGGTGTTGTGAAGGCTTCAGTTTTTCAGGGCTGTAGTCTTGGTGTTGTGAAGGTTTCAGGTCAAGTTTTTCAGGGCTGCGACAGTTTGAAACGGGAGAGCACTGCCCTGAGATATCTTACATGTGTGGACGAAGGGAAGTAACTCTGTCAACGTTGTCACGATTCGTTTCGCTCCAGGATCAAACAGGAGCGGCGGAACTTAGTATTCACAACCATGCCGAACTTACCCCCCCACCCCCACCCCCGACCCCCCGGTGCGAATTAACCGTCGTGTTGGGGAGAGGTGGGGATGGGGGTGGGGGGGGGGGGACTGTTAGTTCACAACTGATCGTGAAACTGTCGTTGGTCGAAACTGTTACTCTCTCTCTCTCTCTCTCTCTCACACACACACACACACACTGTGCACTTGCACACACATACACTTACACATGCATGAGAGCACACGTTCACACACACACACACACACACACACACACACACACACACACACACACACACACACACAAAAATTACACGTCTGTCATCCCTAAAAAGAAGCGTACAAAGACAGAAAAGACGAGGAGAAGAACACACGCTTGGCATCGGACTGAACGGGTGTTGAAACGCGCCTCGCTGGCAAAATAGCGTTGGACAATGACGTCCATCCACTGCCCAAGCTGACCAAATTGTTGTCCTGAACTGGACAAACCGATAGTTCACCTTATCGATGGGCTAAGCGTGTCATGAAAAAAAAGAAGAAAAAAAAAAGAAAAAAAAAAGAAAAAGAAAAAAAGACCAAGCAAGATAATTGAAAAAAAAAAGCAAAAAAAGCGGTCATTCAGTTGACGAATGTTTGTTGTACAGTTTATTTATTTATTTATGTATGTACGCTCATAGTTGACTTCATCAAGTTTTTGCGTCTTATACATATTATTATTAGTAATAGAAGTTCTTTTTTTTTGCATTTATCTATTATTTATTCACCCTTTTTTTTTCAAGGCCTGACTAAGCGCGTTGGGTTATGCTGCTGGTCAGGCATCTGCTTGGCAGATGTGGATGTAGCGTATATGGATTTGTTCGAACGCAGTGACGCCTCCTTGAGCTACAGAAACAAATATCGTCGTTGGTAATGACCCGCACCATCTTCCACGCCTTCACTCATCCTGCCATCCTTGTTGTTCTGTTGTTGTTGTTGTTGTTCTTCTTCTTCTTATCACAATTGTCGT
>NC_134900.1:36534299-36539299 GCF_041734735.1 Babylonia areolata
CGTAACCTACCTACCTACCTACCTGCCTGCCTACCTACTTGCCTTCGTAACCTACCTACCTACCTCCCTGCCTTCATAACCTACCTACCTACCTACCTCCCTGCCTTCGTAACCTACCTACCTATCTACCTACCTACCTGCCTGCCTTCGTAACCTACCTACCTACCTACCCCCCTGCCTTCGTAACCTACCTACCTATCTACCTACCTACCTGCCTGCCTTCGTAACCTACCTACCTACCTAACCCCCTGCCTTCGTTACCTACCTACCTACCTACCTGCCTGCCTTCGTAACCTACATACCTACCTACCTACCTCCCTGCCTTCGTAACCTACCTACCTGCCTTCATAACCTACCTACCTACCTACCTGCGACCCTTGCCTTCTTAACCTACCTACCTACCTGCCTGCCTTCTTAACCTACCTACCTACCTGCCTTCTTAACCTACCTACCTACCTGCCTGCCTTATTAACTTACCTACCTACCTACCTCCCTGCATTCGTAACCTACCTTCCTACCTCCATGCCTTCGTAACCTACCTACCTACTTACCAACCTACCTCCCTACCTTCGTAACCTACCAACCTAAAAACTTTCTACCTACCTACCTTCTTACCTGCCTGCCCACCTATCTTCGTAACCTACCAACCTAAAACCTGTCTACCTACCTACCTACTAACCTACTTTACCTACCTACCTACCTCCCTTCCAACCTGCCTACCTACTTACCTACCTGTTCCATGCCGTGTCAACAGGTATCGGTCGCAACAAGAGCACGCTGACCACTTTCCAGGCTGACCAGAGGGACTGGGCAGGGGGAGACTACCACACCACCTACCACCCTCAGGTTACGGCCAGTCCTCGTGCACTGTCTGTCTGCCTGTCTGTCTGTCTGTACTCTGTTCGTCTGTCCGTCTCTCTGCCTGTCTGTCTGTCCGTCTGTCTATCTGTACTACTCACCTGTCTGTTCGTCTGCCTGCCTGTCTGTACTCTGTTCGTCTGTCCGTCTCTCTGCCTTTCTGTCTGTCTGGCCGTCTGTCTGTCTGTACTCCATCTGCCTGTTCGTCTGCCTGCCTGCCAGTCTGTCTGTCTATCTGCACTCCATCTGTCTGTTTGTTTGCCTGCCTGTCTATCTGTCTGTCTATTGGTGGGTGACGAGAGAGAGGAGGTTCGGGGGGGTGGGGGGGGGTGAGGGTGTGTGTGTGGATAGCAGCCAACATAGGTAGACTCAGATTAAAAAAAAAAAAAGAAAAGCAGCCAACATAGGTAGACTCAGATTAAAAAAAAAACATGCAAAAAACAAGCAAACAAACAACTTCCATCCAAAAACCCATGGATAGTTCCCTGTGGACACCCAGACGTTGAGACTGCGGGTGGACGAAGCTGGGTGTGGGTTGCAGTGGAAGGGGTGTGGAAGGGGGAGGGAGAGGGAGAGGAGCTTGGAATGAAACGGGTGCAGATGATGGAGCAAAAAACAAAAAAACACAACAACAAAAAACAAAAAATACAAAAACAAAAGAAAAAGAAATCATCACGATATACCACGTAGGAAGCGTGTACACTGAACACAAGACAAAACACGCACACAAAAAAACAACCCAAAACAAAAAAAACAGTCAAGCCCAAGCCAGGTGACAAATGACCCACGTCTTTGAGTTTCAGTTTCTCAAAGAGGCGTCACTGCGTTCGGACAACTCCATATACGCTATTCCACATCTGCTAGACAGATGCCTGACCAGCAGCGTAACCCAACGCGCTTAGTCAGGCATTGAGGGCATGCATACATATGTTTGCGTATCTCATCAGAGTGGATTTCTTCGATAGAATTTTGCCATAGGACAATACACTCGTTGCCATGGGTTCTTTTTCAGCGCGCCAAGTGCGTGATGCACACGGGACGGACCTTGGTTTATCGTCTCATCCGAATGACTAGACGCTCAGCTCGATTTCCCAGTCTAACTTGGGAGAAAGGGCACGAGAGTGAGATTCGAACCCAGACGCTCACAGACTCTTTATTGGCAAGATGAGCATCTTAATCTGTGGAGTGATGGCCTAGAGGTAACGCGTCTGCATAGGAAGCGAGAGAATCTGAGCGCACTGGTTCAAATCCCATAGTCACCAGTATTTTCTCTCCCTCCACTAGGTCTGGAGTGGTGGTCTGGACGCTAGTCATTCGGATGAGACGATAAACCGAGGTCTCGCGTGCAGCATGCATTTAGCGCACGCAAAAAGTACTTACGGCAACAAGAGGGTTGTCCTGGACAAAATTCTGTAGAAAAATCTGCTTCGATAGGAAAACAAATAAAACTGCAGGCAGGGGAAAATACCCCCCCCCCCCCAAGCACTCCCCCTCTTGCTCCCCCTCCCTCTCAAAAAAAAGAAAAAAAGAAAAAAAAAAAGGTGGCGCTCTCAGTGTAGCGGCGCGCTCTCCCTGGCGAGAGCAGCCCGAATTTCACACAGAGAAATCTGTTGTCACAAAAAAAGAGTAACACAATACAATACAATACAATACAATACAATACAACACAATACAATACAACACAATACAATACAATACAACACAACACAATACAATACAACACAATACAATACAATACAATACAATACAACACAATACAATACAACACAACACAAACGACCGACGTCTTCCAGCCCACCTTCATCAGCACCAGAGGCTACTCTCTGCACCACGAGGGGTCGGACTTCACCGTCATGGACTTCACGCAGCCGGACTTTCACGAGGTGCTCGTGCTGGCCCAACGCAACGTCAGCACGGGCCGCGTGCTCATCCAGAACGGAAGTGACGTCAGCAGCCTGGTGGCTCACCTGTCTGGGTACCTGGGTCGTCAGCCCTCCCTTCCGGAGTGGGTCCACTCGGGCGCCATCTTGGGTCTGACGGGCGGCACCAGTAAGGTGGGTCCGGCCTTTGACTTGTCGTGTCCGTTGTTCGTCTGTAATGAACGGTCAGAACTTGTCGTGTCCGCTGTTCGTCTGTAATGAACGGTCAGAACTTGTCGTGTCCGCTGTTCGTCTGTAATGAACGGTCAGGACTTGTTGTCGTGTCCGTTGTCCGTCTGTAATGAACGGTTAGGAGTTGTTGTCGTGTCCGTTGTCCGTCTGCAACGAACTTGTCGTGTCTACTGTTCGTCTGTAATGAACGGTCAGGACTTGTTGTGATTATGTGCTTGTCTGTGGACTTGTGATTATATGCTTGTTTCTAATTAATTGTCTGGACTTGTCGTGTACGTTGTTCGTCTGTCGTGTCCACCGTTCGTTTGTAATGAACAGTCAGGACTTGTCGTGTCCATTGTTCGTCTGTAATGAACTGTTGGACTTGTCGTGATTATATGCTTGTTTCTCATTAACTGTCTGGACTTGTTGTGCCCGTTGTTTGTCTGTAATGAACGATCAGGACTTGTTGTTGTGTCCGTTGTTCGTCTGTAGTGGACTGTCTTGGCTTGTCATTTTCACTGTTTGTAATGAATTGTCTGTACTTGTCGTGAATAGATTTTGTCTGTAATGAACTGATAGGACTTGTAGCATCCGGTGTTTGAACTGTTACGGCTTGTCGTGTTCACTGTTTATAATGAACTGTCAGAACTTGTCTTGTCCAACTGTTTGCCTTGAAAACAAAAAGAACCTGTACTGTGACAAGATAGTTATTGGTCAGTAGCGGTTGGAATCAACGATTGAATGGGTTGTTTTTTGTTTGATTAATTTAGACACTTTGAAAACGAAGTTCAGGTTGAAAATATATTGGTCAACTGGTTACCAGAACACGAACATGACTCAAATTCAGATACTAGAAGAGTTTTATAATTGTTGAAACAGGCTCAAGTGGTGAAACTCCGAGTGAAATAGTGCTGTCTGTCTGTCTGTCCTATCAGTCTGTCCGGGCGTTCTGTCTGTCTTTTCGTTCTGCGTGTCTGCATGTCTGTCTCTGTCTCTTTCCACCCGTTCGTTGCTGTACCTCGTCATTCATTCAGATGTGTCTCTTTCTTCTTCTGTCTCATGGGTAACCCCTTCACTGCTGCAGACGAGTAAGTTGGTCGGTGTGGGGCTGTCACCTCACTGAGATCAGTAGTGTATCACAGGTGTATAGCTAAGTGTGTGTGTGTGTGTGTGTCCATAGTGTGTCACAGGTGTACAGCTAGGTGTGTGTCCATAGTCTGTCAAGGTGTATAGCTAGGTGTGTATGTGTCCATAGTGTGCCATAGGTGTATAGCCAGGTGTGTGACTATACATTGTCACAGGTGTAATGTCAGGTGCGTCCACGCTGTGTTCACATACATAAAGGAGGAGAAATGTGACAGATTGGTTAAGACGCTCAGCTGCCAATACAGAGAGTCCGTGAGGGCGTGGGTTCGAATCTCGCTCTCGCCCTTTCTCCGAACTTTGACTAGAAAATCAAACTGAGCGTCTAGTCTTTCGGGTGAGACGCACCGAAAAAGAACTATCGCAACGAGAGTGTTGTCCTCTGGCAAACCTATGTGAAAAGAAATCCACTCCGATAGGTACACAAAATTCTAAACATGCACTCAAGGCTTGACAAATGCTTTGGGTTGTGCCAAACAGATTGCGGTGAGGCGTATATGGACTTGTCCGAACGCAGTGACGCTTCCTTGAGAAACTGAAACTGTGTTCACAGGTGCGGAGCCAGGTGCGACAGGCGGAGGAGCAGGGGGTGGCGGTGTGTGCCGTGTGGATAGAGGACTGGGCGGGCAGCATCACCACGCCCTCCGGACCCAGAACATTCTGGAACTGGCAGTGGAACGAGACGAGATACCCGGGTGCGTACCCAGGTCTTGTAGGGTGTTGAGGTCCGTACCTCTGTCTTGTAGGGTGTTGAGGTCCGTACCTTTGTCTTGCAGGGTGTTGAGGTCCCTACCCAAGTCTTGTAGGGTGTTGAGGTCCATACCCAAGTCTTTTAGGGTGTTGAAGTCCATGCCCAAGTCTTGTAGGGTGTTGAGGTCCGTACCCCTGTCTTGTAGGGTGTTGAGG